>NW_017307560.1:444356-494327 GCF_000935625.1 Nanorana parkeri
TATATATATATATAAAATTTGTAACAATATCACAGGAGGGAGAGGTGTTTTGTTCTAATTTTTGTTTTGGCATGCTATATGGAGGAGATCCTGTACTCTTTGTTTAGAGCTTCCATCCCTGGTGAAGCCTATAGTGCTACATTAGCTGTGGGTCGAATAGAGTCTCTGGTTGCCTTGGGTGCTGAAGATTTTTTTGTGACTATTGAACAAAGAGTGTACTAGAGTTATAAAATCAGAGGCATCTGGAGTGATCTTACTATTTACCCCTCAGAATCCTTCCAATTTTATAAGTCCAGTACAGATGTTGTTCAACAGTTGCAAGCCCTGATGAAGGGGGACACTTTGAACCCATGAAATAAGTTGGAGTTTTATGATGTACGAGCCTGAATAAATTTGAATCAGAACTTTATACGTTCTACTTTTGGCACTTACGTTCTTGCGTACCCAGCAATAAAATCCTGATACAGGTTACAATGCTTCTTACTGTATTGAAGATTTTTTTTTTTTTACCTGCCTGTTTCATTTGGGAAGATTTGCACTCACTTCCTGTTTTGTCTGACACCATCAAACAGATAGGATGCAAGGAGAAATCTTTTAACTCTTCCAAACTTTATCTGAAATTAATGAAAAAAGTTAGACCTGAAAGATAGAAAAGAATAAGAGCAGGGTCTGCATGACAGGGTGGACATGGAGACAGGGACAAAGGGGCTAAAAGGTTCTGTCAGTTGTTTTAGGTAGATAACTTACCTTACTGGTTGAGGAGTGGTTCTTGGTGAGGTTTCATGTATGGGCTGAGGAGATAGAGAGTACCTTGATTCTTTGTGGTCAATTAGAATGGAGCTACCGTTATTTTATGGAGTCAGTCTCTGCAACATTTTGTGAATTGTCCCCAAGGCGGTGTGCTGCAGCTGGGGTCAGTCTCTGCAACAATGTGTGAGTTGTCCCCAAGGTGGGGTGTTGCAGCTGGGGGCCTAATTAGGTAATTTGATCCGCAGAGACTGTGGAGAGTTGGTGGTGGTGCCTTCATAGACCTGCAATCTGATTTGCTTGGGAAATTAAACCTGTCAGTTTGTATTTATCTTGTTCTCTTGTAATAAAAGGGCCCCTATGGCCATTTAATTCCAATTTAGGTTGATCTGGTTATTTCAGGGTTATATAAGGGAAAGGGGTTGGCGTGGCAGGTCCTTAGGGGGGTGGACTGGGACATATGGCCTACCCTTGTTATGTTTTAGCTAGAGTAAGGCTTGAATACACCTTTGACCAATAGAGATATATGACTATAAGCACCTCTAGGGCAAGGACTGATGTGAATGCTCTCTGTAACACACTCTGAAATGTGGTGTATTGCCACTGTTTAAATATGGAAAATATAATAAATGTTTGCATTACCAAGATCTGTCAATATGAAAGCCCAGTTGGAACTGAGCAGTGTACACTGTAACAGGTCTATTCACTAAAGGTTGAAGAGTTTGGAGAAGACAGGAGAAGTGAACAATCTAGGCCAAAATAGCTGATTTGGAAAAATTCTCCAATTCAGCTCACTTTCCAGTTCAACTTTGTTGTCCTAGATTGTTCACTTCTCCTGCCTTCTCCAAACGCTTCACCCTTTCGTGAATAGACCTGTAAATAAATATATGTTCTCAGTTACCATGACCCTTTCATTGATTGCTGCATTTTTCTGAAACATCTATATTTTACAGCGACAATACATTGCAAAGGTTGTTATAGTAACATGTTATTTTTCTTACAGATATATATGGATCTGCATTGGCCAGCTGTGAATCCACTGATACACTTCCCCGAAGCTGCCAAATTACAACAGATGTGGATCAGGTCACACAGGTGCTGGATCTAACAAGGTTACGTCCCAGTGAATCACGAGACGATGCGAGGCTCGGGATCTCAGGGGATGGAGGTACTGTGTTACATACAATGCTCAATATGTCTTAAAGAGACAATATCACTACTTTAAACATAACAGCCACAATGCATGCTTTACAATTAGTAAAGGAGAACTTAGACTGGGAGCACACTGCCGTTATTTTCCTAGTGAGAGTGCTCTACTAAAATTGCCTGCTATTGCCATGATTCATCGCTAGCAAGTACTACACATGAAGGTGACTATAGTAGTGATTGATTGCACACATTTGGAGTATTGTGTTATCACTTGGGATTCATCCCTACATCGTACACTCCATTGTTCCCTATTTGTAGTGACTGATTGCTAATTGCTAGTAATTATTCCTTGGGTGATGATTGCTGTAGGAAATATACAGCAACCTACACTGTGCAAATTTCGTCCAGTTCTTTATGAACCAACCAAAACTCATTCAGTGGGTGTCCCTGTCAGCACCTTTCCATCCAGCATCCTTTGATCAGAAAATCAAAAGAGCCGGAGTGAACATTTTAACCCAATAAGCTGCCGTCACTGTTTGGATACTCACGGCACGCCCACCACTGTCAAAATGCAATAGCCCGGCGGGAGATTAATCCATGCACATAAACCTGAAAGAGGACCATTTACAATTTATGCAAGAATCTAAATATTCATGTGCAAGCTTACTCATTAAGGTTTGACATTTCCTCCCTTTAGCTTTCCTAGTTTGCCTCAGACTGATTCCTGGAGTAGAGACTCACAGCAGGGTTGTCACCAGCAGGCAGACAGTTGCTGTCATGTAAACAATTCTACCTCATCCTGATGTACTGTTTACTAAATAAAATAAAGAAGAGAAGGGATAAACCATGAGGGAACAATAGGATTGCCTCCCTGAATATATGAGCGAACGGCACATTCCAATCATCTAGCTGATTGTACACTGATTTCCATAACATGCAGTCTTAAGTTTTTCATACATAATAAACATTCAAATACATTCAAAGGCATATAAAATAAAACCTGCGCGCTATGCTGTCATATGAAGCCAATATATGCACTAGTATTTACCACTGGAAGTACCAATGCATGGAATCTTGTACATTGACTGATGTTTAAAGCCTGTCCACACAAAAGATTTGTGTATTCTCAGTACAATACTGTATATGGTTCCCCGAGGCATTTTAGAAGGTTTAGTACGGTCTCATTTAAAGGAGAACTATGGGGTTAAGGCTTTTCCCCATAGTTCTCCTTAGGGTAACGGGAGGACACAAACTAGCGTCCTCCCGTCACCCTAGGCTCAGTATACCGCGAGCAGTAGCTCGCGGTATACTGAGACGCCGCAGCTGAAGCGGATCCCGACAATTGTGCCGGGATCCGCCCAGCTGCGTGACAGACAGCTGGATCTGCCTATCTAGAGGCAGAGCCAGCTGTACCCGCCCCCTCCCCCGTCCGTTCCGCCAGTCAGAGCTGGCGGATCGGAGCGGGGAGGAGGGAATCCAGCCCCTCCCCTGTCACGGCAGAGAGCCGTGACAGGATCGAGAGGTGAGCGAACGCCGGTATCTGTTCGGTCACCTCCCGATCTACTGAGCCGACCTGCGACAGTCTCATTGTCACAGGTCGGCTAGAACTATGAGGTGAGTGAAAAGCACTCACCTCATAGTTCTCCTTTAACAGTAGCATGTGTGCATATGAAAATGCTTAGGCAGCCTAGTGAATAACTGTGCAGAAGTGAAGTCAGCCAAACGCAGGTCGGCTATTCCCTTTACCACGGTACGCTGATTTAATTTAACTTGGTTATTCTCCTCTGAGGTAGCGAGCAGATAACAAAATGTAAACAAAAGTGAAAAAATTATAAAAAAAAAAAAAATACATAGGGTTCTCCGCCAAAGTCATACCAGGCCACATGCCACCTGGAAAAGCACCTTGTCCCTGTGCCGATGGGGACAAGGGCCTCTTCCTCACAAGCCCTGAGGCGTTGTTTGTTGGGGTCTGCGGGCCAGGGGGCTTATGTGCATCGGGGTACCCCCTTTAATAAAGGGGGCACCCAGATGCTGCCCTCCCTTTGTGAATGAGTAAGGCGTTCACTAAAGGGTTAAAGAATAATGTAAAAAAAAAACACACGTTAAAAAAGTCCTTTAATTAAAAAAAAAACACAAGAAAGGTTTTTGACAATTCCTTCAATAATTTTTTTTTTTTAATGTATCCAATGAAGTAATCCACGTCAATCACGGCGTTCAGTGTTGTCAACGATGCTGCTGACTGGCTCTGCCCAGTTGTTTACATTTGCAGAGAGCCGAGTCGAAGCATATGCGTACGGCTCGGCTGAACCGTTCGCCTGCCTTTGGCTTCTGTACGGGCTATTGTGAATAGCCCATGCAGCAGCCCTTCAGTTTGATTCAACTGGAGGGCTCCGGCGGCTCCTTCGTGAATAACCCTCTCAATATTGGTCCCCAGAGAAAGTTTTTTTTGGTTAAGCCAGGGCTTAGATTGCTTATATGCAGATACTGGAGGGTACGTTGTAATGCATTTTGTGCACGTGTGTATGTGTACACACAGATGCTAAATTCCATGAACATTGATTTTGGCCATGTGGGAATCAATGCACAGACATATCTACATATACATTATTAAATCAGGCCCGCTGACTCCCAGCTCCCAGCAGTTCCAGTGGAATTTCATACTATTATGCTTACTCCGGAGCTAGAAGATTGTGTGTCTAAAAAAAACATGAGACCAGGTAGCTGATAGGGTAGCAACTGTCAGACCTCAATAACTCTCCCATCTCTAATTCTCTCAAAAGTATATTTAGCAAAAAATAAGTTAAATAAGGAGGGAAATATAAACCTTTCATAAGTAAACATGCACAATTATAATAATTTTTAAACCCACCCTTTACTAGTTCGCCTTCCAAAACAACCCTAGGCAAGAAGTAAACTCGACAAGCAACTAATTCTATTCACCATAAGAAAGTATAGACAGTTTTATTTGAGTTTTACGTAATCCATCTCTGCCAGATTTAGCAGATTTCTGGGTGGGACTGTCTTCTGTCCCATTAGTCTATAATGCCCAACTGCAGAGCACAGGGTTTAGAATCAGGGAACACTCACACTTCAATTTCCCTGCCTCAGAATCAGGTCATTTAAGACAACAAAGATAAAGACAACAATAGGGAATGAAAAAAGGTAGGCTGTGTCTCTCAAGTAAGTTATTAAATACAACATTTTCATGTTTGTATAAACTGTACCTTTAGATGTTTACCCTTATTAAATTGTAATTTCATGGGCTGAGTTGACATTTAAACAGTTTCTCGCTATTTGTATCATCACAGAGCTAGTGAACCCTAATGGCTTGATAAAACAGCCTGCTGCGCTTTCCATTCTGTACTACTAGTTCCATGACCTCCCCCAGACTCCTGTATGAGGAGGCCACCAACTTTCTGCTGAGATAATAGACCTTGCACAGCGGTAGAATACCTCAGCTTCTTAGAAGTTCTGCATATATTGTGATACATTTCTATAACAATCTCAGCAAGAAAAACACACTCAATGTCTTCATGTCATTTTAAATCATTTTAAATCTATAGCTGCTTGATAAATTCTTAGAAACAATTTGACTTGCAAATAATAATAACAAATTTCAAAAGGTTTACTTACATAATGCATTTTCAAAAAAGGTTATGTTATTTAAAATAGTCTAAAAAGATTTTCTTTATAGACTTGCCTTGGTAAAATGGTAGCAGAAGTTTGGGCTAAAATTGGGGGCAAGACCGAATCTAGCATGGCAGGCCAGTGTTTCATAAACCCTCAACATTCATATAATATAATCATGACTAGTCTTTGTGCTGAGGACCTCCTGTACTGTGGTGATAAATACCCCACATTTAAGGAATAACTGCCCTAGCAGTCTCATATATAAGGTAGCGTTAAACCCTCCCGTCAAGCAGTAGATATAGGCAAACAGTTTAAAAAAAAAGAAACCCGCTAAAACAGCGGTTTAAACTTACCTTTTTTTCTTTGCGTGCTCCAGCCCGAGAAAACGAAACTGTTCGGGTGGCCGCAAAGCATCTTGGGGCGGGCGCATGCACAGTTCCGATTCTCGGCCGGGAGACGAGCAGAGACGCAAGGTAAGTGTATGGACGCGTGCACCCACGCTGGATCGGAGGGCCGCCGCACCGCTGGAGGGACAGATGAAAACATCAGGAAAGAAGAAGAAGATCGGAATAAGAGACATCATTTAAGGTAAGTGCTAACATTAATATGGGGGGGGGGAGGGAAAACATTGTTTGACTTTAATGTGTTTAAGATTCATTTTGATTTCTGCATAGAGAACAATTTTTTGTCCATGCTTTTGTTGTAAATAGTATGGTATAGATATGCTTATCATGCTAGCTTTGTGCTGCTGGAGCCCCGAGTTTGATTCCCACCAAAGATGTTCTCTGCCTTGGGTTTGTCTGTTTTTCTTATGTCTATAAGTTTTCTCCTAGTTACATAGTTACATAGTTGTATTTGAGGTTGAATAAAGACATAAGTCCATCAAGTCCAACCTATTGTGTGTATGCATTTATGTTTGAGCAGGTGTGTGCGTGTGTATTAGTCCATGTGTGATTTAGGTGCATTTGTACCCCTGTATATTATGGTCTCCGAGGAACTCTTCCAGGAGTTTCTTGAATGATTCCACACTCTTAGCTGAGATCACTTCCTGCGGCAGCGAGTTCCAGACCTTAACCGCTCCGACTGTGAAGAACCCCTTGCGCCCTGTGTGTTGAAATTTTTTTCCACCAATTTTTGGTTGTGCCCTCTGGTCTTTGTTATGGAGCTAACCGTAAACAGTTTGTTAATAATGTTGCTGTCACCCTTGTATAGTTTATACAGGAAAATCATGTCCCCCCTTAATCTCCTAACCTCCAAAGAGAACATATTTAATTTTAACAACATTGTTTCATAGTACAGGTCCTCGAACTCCGCAATAAGTTTGGTTGCCCTTCTCTGGCCTTTTTCCAGCTCAAGGACATCCTTTCTGAGTATCGGTAACCAAAACTGAACCGCATACTCCAGATGTATACTCCTGCATATGAAAGACATACTAGTAGGTAAAGTGGACTTTGGGTAAAAATACAAGGTCCATTTATCGTCTGTTCTGTCACCCCTGGATACAAAATTCAAATTGAAAACTATAAAGGGATAATAAATTATAAAACAAAAATACAAATTTAGCTTACACCCCAGCATCTGCTGAGTTGGTCTAAGAGAGAGTGACATCACTGAACCTTCTCTGGGGATTCTGGGAAAGATGAGGAACCCAATCCACTCCTTAAGGGTGTTTCAGTGTTTTCTCAGTAGATGTTGGATTCTCAGCTCTTTGGATGGAGAGAGATGTCATGTCCACAATAGAATCTCCCATGTTTCTCATGTTTCTCCAAGGAAAGGTATACTTTAAAGCAGATCTTGCATTACAATGGAAAATCCACTTATTGCTAATTAAACCCCTCTACCCCCCCTCCATTCTTCAAATTTGAAACATAAAAGAAAAAATACCCACCTTACATCCTGGTTAGATTCCTACTTGTGTGTCGGTGATTGTTCATTGAGGAATCTTAAGCTTGCACAGGAACCTCCACTGAACACAAAGGTCCCCAAGGCATATATTTTGGATATTAGGAGGTAGAGCTGATTCAAGTGTTTTGGACTTCAGTGGCACATTGCACATCAATAAAAAAATAATTTTTGTAAAGAAAAATTTCAAATACTTGACTTTTCTGTGCTTCTCTCAGTAAGAGACAAGGTCTCCATGTAAACTGCTACAATAAAAGCAGTAGCCTGTCTCTACAGTTCTAATACTTGCTTATCCCTGCTTTGATTTGGGGAACAGCAAGTCATGTTCCATGACTTATTACTTTCTGGCCTGGTAGAGCCTACATGTTGATGGAAGCTCAGTATAAAATGAAATCTACCTTTAACGCTCATGGTTTGTCACTTGCTTTCTAAAGGCAAGATCTTGAGTTGGCAACCACTATACATCAGCATAACAGCTTTTACTGGCAGCCGGCACGGTGATAAAGGAGAGGCTTTACAGACAAGGTGTGGGTACCGGGAATGAAGTATATTGCCTGTCAGGATGGACTCGCTGTGTCGGCTGCTGTCACCGTGATTGAATATATGCTCTGGATCTACAGGACTGTCACACGACATGTTATAAATACACGCTGTACAGAGTCACTTAATGAGACTTCATTGTTCAGAGTGAACCGGTCATTTAAAAGTTCCCAGCATAACTGGAAAAAGTTTATGCAGAAGAGAACATTGCATACCTGTAGGGGTACCACACCCAACAAATGTACAAAGAATTTTATATAGAAAGGGAGATATGGACTTTTGAGGTGCCCACCACACAATACAACCATTAAGACTAAATATTTAGTTAATGTTTATAAGTTAGAAACAGATATCAACGTTTGCACTTATCCAAAGCATCCAATCATATTATGAATTTTATTAGTTTGTTATGTCAGAACATTGAAAGATGGTTGCTAATTGGATGTAAAGGTCTGCTTGAGTTTACCTAATAGTCTACTCCTTGTTAGAATTTCTGAGTGCATTTTGCAGTTCTCATATCTGATAGTTTGCCTGCTGCGCCCTCACATCACTGATCTAAATGAGAGACTTGGCATATGTAGTAAATTATTTCTGTAGTATGAATAATAATGTTAACATTGCTGTGATTTTCAACCCCCGAGTTGTTGTGCCTGCTTTTGTTGATCAGGTGAGATTTGAAGGATTTTAAACGCCCGGCTCTAATTGAACTGAGTCAGGTCTTGTTATTTAATAGAGGAGTTCAAGTCACTAATGACAGCATGCACTGCTCCACTGAGTTTGCATCAAAACCAATCATTTACTTTAAAATTACAAGAGCAGAAATATATTTATTTCCTTCACAGTAGTGTTAGAGGTTCACGATCATAATTTTAATTAAATAAGTTTTGAAATTCACTTCAAACGTTTTAAAGTTTCCTTAGTTTAAGGAGATAGATTAATCAAGAAACGGAAAAGCTTTTTTTTCTTTATGAAAAATGATTTCAAGCCTGCCTGCCTAAAGTGGTTACATAGAAGGAAAAGATATGTTGTTGTATTAAAACAATATAAATTACAGTACAGCCTATCAGTTTATAAAGAACCAGTGACGTCACTGCAGAAGCCATTTTGTTAGCTATATGTAAGCTACAAGAATCCAGTTATGATGTGGATTTTTGATGTACTTTACATGGCCAGAGGTTTGTGGACATCTGATCATTACCCCTTCCTACAGTATATAACCAAAAGTATGTGCACATGCTTCCAAACTATTGAGTGCAGCTGTTGCCAGTGAAGGGTACTGTTAATGTTACTGCACACAATGGGTCGCAACCCCTTCTTTAGTTGGTTGTGGTGTCCTTAGTCCATAGAGCTGGCCCTCCTTCCCCATTCAGCAGGGAGACAGATTGGGGACTTTTTGTGGCAGTGTGCAGGAGACTCCAATGTATTACGAAACAGTTCCCTCTCTTCTTGGCCCCCCTGATGAATTGATAGGGCCCAGGGAGACGGGGGACTATTTAATCACTTTCAGCCAGTGGAGTAATAGCGGATAATTAAGTTAAAGTTTCAGCCTGCACTGTGAATTTCAAATAGGGAGTACAGCCTGCCCAGAGACCGTGGAGGCTGAGAGAGGTAGGCAGGCTGGGAGAGGTGTGCAATATTTTTTATAATAATGGGTGGTGAACAGATAAAGACAGATCATAATGTCCATGCTGCTAGCTCTTTCCCTGTCAGTGCAGAAGGCTGGGGGGGTTTCATCAGCAGGGGCTCCGCTGCTCATTTTCTACAGGTGATCTGGGCGGCTGTAAAATAACATTTAAAATTAATTTTAAAAAATGTAAAAATTAAAATCAAGCCCGCTGTCCCACCATCTGCCTGCAAATAAACACGCGTGCGGGGGGCATGCATGTGTATGTAAACGACAATTGCACCACACATATTAGCTATAACCGCGAACATGAAATTATTTTTGGGTCGAGACTTAATGATCAACGGTAAATGTCTAAAGTACACAATAGTCTAAAACTACTGTTTTAGACTATTGTGTACTTCCCTTCCAGTAGTTTGTAAAAGGTCATTTTCTGTTCCAGTATGATTGATCCCCGATTCCAAGACCATAAAGATATAGTTTGATGAGTTTGTTGTGGGGGGATCCAAAGTGACTGGCACAGATTCCTGACCACAACCCTATTGGACTCCTTTAGAATGATTTGGAGCAGTTATTTCAAGCCAAACCTTCTTGTCCAATATCAGTAACCAGGCTAACAAATGCTCTTTTGGTTGAAGGGGCACCAAATCCAACAGAAACACTCCAAAGTCTTGTGGAAAGCCTTTCAGGCACGTGGGGAGCACTCCATCTCCACAAAGGGGGGCAACTCCATCTTAATGCTCAAAGTTTTGCAATGGTACGTCCAACAAGCCTAGATATGATGGTCAGATGTTCACAATCTTATGGCCATATAGTGTGTCTGGTAATGGTAATAATATTAAAGAATTCCAGATTCAGACAGAAGAGCAGTATGCATTTACATGACCATTTGTATAAAGAAAAAGAAATGATGCAGGATCTATTTTTTCATGCATTGCTGGGCATTGACAGCCCGTTCTGTATACAATACACTTTGAAGTGCATTGCAGCTCACTGCCTTGTGGTGTTAATGGGTCCTAATTTTGAAATTACTGTGGGATTTGTGAAGGGGAAACGTTCTGATATCAATAGTGCTTTCTGATGTTCTTTAACTACAATATATTGGGAAAAACATTGGTTCAGTGAATCCATCTGACTGTCTTGTATAGGGCCACAACATCATTTTTCTACTTGATGTAGAAATTATTTGTCAGCCACTTTGCTAACTGTGTTTGTTCCTTTGTATAAATGCTTATTATTTTAAGAAAATGAGTACTGGTTGATCTTTTTGCCTTCTATATAACTTTGTTTTTGACAGATTCCATCAGCAGCAGAGGGCAGTGTAGCTCTCAAGATATAAGGAAAGCCCACCAATCTCACATTGCTTTTGGGTCCAAGGTTTCAGGTCCTCCACCAGCCACTGGGAGAAAAAACAGTGCCAGGTCACCTACAGAGGTATGTGGATATAGATAGTATATAGATAGATATGTGGATATAGACAGTAAGAGTTTAAAGTGCTGCACAGAGATGAATGAGCCTTAGTGGCATGTATGACCCATTGGTTCATAATTGTGTACCTGATTAAGGCTAATTACTGTACATCAGGGGTAGTTGTAATGCTACCGCGCTCGTGCTGACGAGGGGTGCCCGCCTTTTTGGGTCTGGTTTAGAGTACTGTACGTACATTACAGGAAGATGGCTCTTGCTAGACATGCAGACGACGGGTGCCCACCTGTTCTTTCAGGTCACTGTGAGGTTTTTAATGCTGTCTGTATCCTCATTAGAAAGATTTAATCTCACTTCCTGTCCTTTAGACAACAGAAAGTGGAAAGAAAGGTAACCCTAGGAAGGGAAATTCAATCCTTTAAAAGTTATCATGGGAAAAAGGAAGTCTCCACTGAAGCTTTATCACCAATCCTTGTTTCCACAACAACCCAATATTTTCAAAATCCAATTGTCACAGGGAAAGAAAGTGAGGTGAAATCTGCAGAACAGGGGCACACACAGCAAAACAAACATTACAGGGGGTAAACCCTTCCCTATGCTATCCAAAACAAAACAAAAACATATTTTGGCTGGAGTTACACTTAAAAAATGTACCGGTTCCAACTTACATACAAATTCAACTTAAGAACATACCTACAGTCCCTATCTTGTTCGTAACCCAGGGACTGCCTGTATTTTAATCCTAAAGGAGCAGTAATAGTCACTAGCTTAGTCAAGAGTAGAATGAATGCTGCTGGCAGGGAACATACTGAGAAGGGAGTATATACCTAAAATTCTTCTTACCTATTAAACTCTTGTGTGCTAAGTTCTACTTGCACATACTGTATATAATTAAGACAAATGTATTTGCTCTCTGAAATGCTTGGTTTTTCTGCCCCTCAACCTTGAGCACAGTGTATATTTGTATTTCTATCATACTCCACAGTAAAACGATTGAATAAAGACAGGTGGATGGAGTGGAGAGAGGGTTAAATATCAGTCACAATTATGTCTCTGTTCGGTCATGCCCATCTTATTGGTATATGCTTAAAAATGTAGACAAACCCAGAGAGAATTGGCAGAGGGGTTGCATGACTGGGGGGAGGAATAGTCCCTGGAGAAAGGGTTTAAAATAAAAAGGGGATTAGCTGAGCCTACCTGATTGTAGGTTGGGGTCAGGTGTCTGGGAGGAGCCGCATGGGTTGGAACTGGAAGGGCTGGTCGAGCGTTCTTTCCAGAAAGTCGACAGAGGAAGCAGGTTGTCCCACCCGCCCTCCCTTAATTTTGTGTGGTTTCTGGTGGTTATAATGTCCTTTTTATGTCACGGCAGCTTGACGGGTTAGGGGGTCTTTGGGGGGTCTGAAAATCTCCAAGTCAGTTACACAAATGAGGGGGCAATCCGCTGGTATGGGTGTTTCCACCAGTGGGTGTCAGTATTTGTTGGGGGGCCTGGCCACTTGGAATTTGTGAGCAGTAACTGTCCTCGAGCTGGTTGGGGTGCGGCTGGGGACTTGGGAGCAGTTTTTAGTAGAGGCCTTATTTGGGCTGTTGGGCACCCAAAGACCCCTTCTAGGATCCAACAGTCGTTAAGATTATTTATTTGTATATTATTTTGTGTATTACTTTGGTTACTGTTAACTGTTTGGTTAATAAAAGGGCTGCTGGGGCCATTTAAATCCATGTCATACAGTCTGTGTGTTTATTCAGACTGTATGACTGTTTATTCTTTATTATCAACAAATCCACCAGTCATGTGGTTTGTTCTTGATTTAGTCAACAAGGTCTACAAGCAGACATGAAAAATCCTTACCACAGCTGTCCCCAGAGAAGGGAATTGGACCAGATACAAGCATCTTGTCACCGAAACTGACTCCACTTTCAGAACAAAAGAACAAAGAAAACTTACAGCAGGCACAAAGAAAAGACATACAACGTCAAGGTAAGCAACACACTTACTGTATGTGAACTGACAGGCAACTGTTTTCTTTAGAGTTAACAGCCCCTTTAATTATTGCAACCTCCACATATTTAGGACCTTGCACATAGCATTTGTATAACTATATATAAAACTTAGTAATGTTTATATTACTTCTCCTGTGTAGTAAAATGTCCTCATAGCTGAGGTCAAATATCAATACCATTCATAAAGTGGCACCACTCCATTCAAGAACTTACTGTAATTCTTACCCACTTATAGCTTTTGTCAGAATAATATATCAAAGAGCCATAAAGAAAACATACTTTTTTTTTTTAAGCCCGTGGAGCGTGCATCGAAAAACAAACATCCCCATGAACAAAAAAAGTGAATAGTAAAATCACTACACACTAAAAGAAAGTGCACAAGGGTGCTGTGGTCCTTCTCTAGCGAGAAGGGCCTCAAATTCCTGAATACCCCGGGGTGCAAGGCTCCTGACAATGGCAAGGACGACTCAGGTCCACCTACCCGAAGGCCGGCAGACCCCTCTCCTCTGGGGCCTGCCGAAACAGGTCCACCAAGTACTAGGTGGGAGCTCCCCGAAGAGAGACCCCGAGTTGGAAGGGGCAGGGAAGCTCAAAGAGGCCACAGAACCTGAAGGTACCCGCACCCTCCGTCATTCTGTGAAGTCAAAAAGTGCAGTCGTGCATAAAAATTGTGCTTAAATAAATAAGTGCCAGTGCACAAACATGGCAGTCCATCCGGCCAAGGTATAAACATTTCCCCAGGCTAGCCAGAAGGCCATCCAAAGAGGCGTGGTGCAGAAAAAGGCTTGAGTGCTGTGACCTACTGCTCGTGAATCAAGTGGGGTCCCAAACCCAAGTGATTTTCTGGCACACCCTGAGCTCCACTCCCAGGGGGCACAGTACCGCTTCTGCGCTCCCCGAATCCTCCTGCCAGACACATGCCTCCCTATCCCTACCAGAAGGCCTTAGCACCAGGGGGGCTCCTACCTAAAACTGGGGACAAGCCCGGCATAACCAGAATCAACCCAGGAGGAAAGGAAAACCCTCCGGAACCCACCTATTAGAGCAGGGATTACTAGATCACCATCTCCCAGGTGAGAATGATGTCGTTCCTCCCTGGAAACTGACAGAACAAAATTTTTTTCTTTTTTCGAGCCCGTGGAACGTGCATCAAAAACTATCCTCATCCAGTACCCCACCAATTACGCCAAAGTACCCCACCAATTACATCAAAAACTATCCTCATCCAGTACCCCACCAATTACGCCAGGAATTACTAAGCAGCCATCACCCTCTCTCCATAGGCGACGACTGCCGTTCTGTCCCCGACAACTGATAAGAACAGATACTACACTTGATCTTAGCCAAAAGGCAGAGAAGCAGTTACAAGGGAAGGGTGGATTTAGTCTTTTTTGGTAGCAGCACTGGAACCAGAGCCCACTGTTTTCTTTAGTGTGGGAAGCCTATTTAATTATTGCAACCTCTGTGAATCCAGGGCCTTGCTCATAGCATGTGTATAGCTACAGTATATATGTAGTAATTTGATCATTTTAATGTTTATATTATTTTTCCGCTGTAATAGCTGAGGTAATGCATTATTACCATTCAGTAAAGACTGATTCTGCTTTCTCTGCATTCCCCCTTGTATATTCCGTCTCATAAGAATACGCGCAAAACGATTCAGAATTATGAATCCATTGACTTAAAAATGAGGAAAATGCGCACATCAGGCAAAACGGAGTCAGAGATCTGTCATGAGAATGTAATTTCTTTCATGCCATGCCTTTTCTTCCATTGAGCCTGGAGGTTTATCACAGTTACATTGTAGAGAATATTAAATGATGTAAGCATAGAACCTTCATATCACTCTCGCTGCCCCAAGTAGGTGATCATCTAAGTCAGGTGCTTGAGGCACCAAGCCAAAGCAATGCCTGGAAGTATATACAAGTGAGCCATCAATATCAACAGCCCCGTACTTTCAAGCATAACACCAAAGATCAGACCTACTAAATGGAGCAAAGCCTTAAGGCACCTTGTGGCTAAATTGAGCTAATACAGCTGAGCCTGCCTCAGGCTTCTCACTGCTTAGCACACATGGTCCCATGTGTAGCCTGCTATGTGGAATCTGTGATATAATTGCAAGGACTAGGATATAAAAAGTACCTTATTTAGAATATTAAAATTCAATGCAGAAAATTCTTGTAACACTGGTATGTTTTTTTTTTTTTATGGCGAGGTATAACACAGTTAAGGTGTCCATGCACCAGGAGATACAATCTTCTTTAAATACGTCGGTAATTTTGGAGCACAATGGGAGGGTAGGCAATGCCCCTGTTTTTTGTCATTTATGAAGATTTTAGGGTACTTTTGGCAGACTTATTTTAAAGTAAACCTGTTATGAGAGAAACATAGTGATTGGCAGTGCCAACTTTCTTTTGAAAGTGCTAGCTGCCTAGCTTTTCATGTTGATTCACTGTCTCAATACTTTCTGACTTTTTTTATGTACATGGTCTTACCTGTCTTTTTTCTTTATTATATATAATGGGGGAGTACAATGGATTGGTGGTTGGCACATTCTTCCAGACTGGCATTTAGCCAAAAATTCATTTTGATATGTGCACAGCTCCTCCCAAGAGACAGCCCACTGCTTGCATCATGGCTGAGGGCCATTGGGAGGAGTACTGAGGCAGGGTGCTGTGATGTTTTCCAGAAGCTATGTATAGCACCTTGTCAGCCCCTCCCACCAACCATGATCTGCCTGCATTTCATAGAGTAGCACAAAAACCCAATGATGATGTCACTGCGCCCAAAATAGAGTATGAAATTAAAATGGAATGGCTTTATTTAAAAATGTAATTTGTATTTCAGGGCCCAAAATGCATTGTCACAAGTTTTTTCAAGATTTCAGCAAATAAAGTGACTAAAATGCATCCTGTCTTCAGATATATAATGTTTGGCACTCCTACAGGTTAACATATTCATAGACACTGACTCCGAAATAGAAAAGTTATTCTCAGAGTAAAATCATAAGTATTTATCTTCAAATTTGCTAAGGCTCAGTGACTAAATGTACTGAAACCAGAGTGTCAGCATGCCAGCCAAGCTACCATGATTTTCAGAAGTTGGTTAGAACTGGCAAGCCCCTTTATGTCTCTCACAACAGACTTATTGTTCATAATAATATTGTTGATATTGTGAAATGCTACTACTGAGCCTGTCACACCTAACATTTGGAGGCTTCTGGGTCCATTCCCACCTATGTATTTTTCCTGATGCATTTTCCATTGAAATCAATAAAAAGGCATCATGTCAACAAGCCATGATGCATGCACTGATGCACGTTGACATGTTGTGTACTGTGCTGTGTGATTTTTTTAATGCATTTATATTGATTTCAATGGAAAGTGCATCAGGGAAAAATGCATAGATGTGAATGGGCCCAGAAGATCAGTTATCTGTTAAGGTACTTGGCAACTGCAACCTTTTTAGCTATAAGTATGAATGTATTCATGTGTTACACATAGACTACCGGCCACATCCACCCCAGGAGCCGCCAACAGATAGGAGCAGAAGACTCAGGAGTGCAGGGAGGAAGGAGCAAACAAGACCAGCTCTTGGTAGGTAAAATGCACCACATTTTAACTACTGTATGCTTTATAAATCTTTTTAACAATGTTAAAATGAACTGATAAAATTAAATGATAACAGAAAATAAAAACACTGACTACAAAGATTATCAACAGTACCTGTTGTAACAATAAAGATATGATGAACTTAGATCTGACACGTTAAAGAAAAAACTTTATTAAGTTTAGTCATTGTTATTTTAATGTTATGTTTAAATAGTTAATAGAGTGATCTTTCATATTATGTTTTATGTTACAAATAAATAATTAACACAGTGTTTTTCATAATATATAGGTTAATGAGCATGCTAGACTTTCCTATAAGAAAGCCCATCACTGGTTGCTCATAGTCTGATCAGTGATTAATGGCCCAAGAATTATCACTCTCACTCCGACGTTCGCGGCGATATGTAACATGTGAGGCACAATAGGCTCAATCGTCGTTTTCACATGTAGACGCACCCGACGCATGTTTGTGTGTGTATGTGGGAGGCAGGGGACTTTAAAAAAATATTTTTTTTCTTACATTTTTTTTATGCTTCTTTATTATTATTTTTTTCCACTTAACTTTATTGCTATCACATAGGGGACTAAAACTCCCCCTATGTGATAGACAATTTACATGGCAGGTCCTCTTTATGGAGACATTAGGGGTCTCCAAGACCCCTAATGTCACCTAGGGACCCCCAGAGAAGCTGATGAAGCAGAGAACTGCTTCACCAGCTTCTCCCTAGTTTCTGAAGCTGGAGAGTGATAGCTGAATGTGGAAGTGATGTAATTTACATCGCTTCCTGCATTCGGGGACTGGAGAGGAGATCAGAGGGAGATCGTGTACCCAGCTCCCTTTGATCTCCTGTCACAGAGCAGCCGGACTGGCAACGGCAGTGACAGCGGTTAATACAATTGATCGGGCGTCTCTAGAGAGGCCCGATCGCTTGAATGTAAAGCTCCCGGCTGGCCGTTTAACGACAATGGCCAGCCGGAAAGTTACTCGTCGGGTTCCGGCGTCCTCTCGTCAGAGGACGAGCGGATTTTTCAAGCCCTGTACATATTATTCATAGCATATATAAACCACAACCATTGAAACACCTATCAGTGCCCCAGTGGTAATGGTTGGACATAGGTATCTTTAGGTTAGCTGGGTACTGCTCAAAATATTTCACTTTTGGCACTCTGTGTTGGACAAATCAGCTTCTCATGTGACTCTTCACATTCCATAGCTTGTCAGAGAACTCTCTAGAGATTATAAACAGATGAAAATGGAAAAGCTGCAGTCTCACAGAAGGGAGGGGGAGAGTGTGGGCTTAGCTGGTCAGGCAGACAGAGCTACTTGAACGCAAGTCTCTCTGGCTGTAAAATGACAGATTGAATTACTGCTCATTTTCTGCACAGTATGGAGTCAGGCACAGCTTGTATGAGAGGTATTTTCATACTTGTTACCCATATCCTGAACACAGGCTCACTGTACTTGCATTTTAATTTTTTTTTTAAATTGGAATGTCATGTTGCTTCCAAATCTTGTTTGAATCATCTCAGAAGCTGCCATTTCTAAAATCAGGGTTTCTAAATCTAACTCATCCCTATACACTGCAGAGGCTGGCAAGAGAGCAGTTAAAAAAAATAAGGAAATGCTAAGGGGGAAAGTGAGATGAGAACTTCTGTTTCTGTGTGAAGAAGGGCATCTCTGGGATCCCTGTAGCTGTGCTTGACCCTTGCTTATCCCTACAGCATGAAGATCTATAGGCATATTTTCTTTGATATATGTTTGTGCTTTGAAGAAGATGATTCAGAAGGCGTAAAGAGAATGTATAGTGTTTTGTACATTTTCTTTATTAATGTATCAAGTTTCTTACTAAACTGGTGCTTTCAAGGGTATTCTTTTACCAAAAACTCTTATTGAGTCGTGTATATTCACCTTGTATGTATTCTTGCATGCAAGTCAATATCAATACATTTGCTTATGCTATGCACATACAATTACAGATTGATATTACCTTGTATGTATTCTTGCATGCAAGTCAATATCAATACATCCAAAACATGTCCCATACTGATCTCAAACAGACCTCAGAGTGATCTAAGACCGATCACAAACATAAGCCATGTTTCTACTTTTGTCTTTCTACAGTATGTGCCTATGTAACCCTCTGCATGAGTCTCCTTTTTATTCAAAGCGAACCTATGCTTTCCCTCCAGCAGCATATACTCACAAGCAGGGAGCATGTGACCTCTACCCCATCTTCTTCTGTAACAGTGTGGTGCTTAGCAGTTGTCTGCTCAGTGACCAGTGGCATTACATGGGAGCAGGAAGATGGTCCTCAGCCCTGTGTACACTCCAGTTAGAATTGACTTGGGGTTTATACAGGGCTTCTTCTCCTTTCCTTTGGAGGTAAATAGGGAGCTAGGGAGCAAAGAAAAAAAGTGAGTGAGCATGTGCTACTGTTTGGGCCAGCTTTAAAATTAACCTGATTCTTTGTCCTGAATTGGCAAAGCACAGGTTTACTTTATTTAGAAGTACAACGCTTGCACTGTTTTTCACTACCCACCATAAGCCGAATGACTTATCCGTGAATGGTTACCATTGTGGCCTTTGTGTTGGATTATGGGGGTACTGAGGGTAAATAGGCGGTTCAAGGGAATGTTCCTTTAGCTTAGTGAATGTGGTAAAAGCTCAATCTGCAAAGAAAACCCAGTAACGTGCAAGAAAATTACAAATAAAAACAGTATTTTTGCTTGCACATGATTGAATGATAGAAGTCAGCAGAGCTTGCACCCCGCTTGGACATCATTGCACATCCGTGTGATGTCATCGCACATCTGTGTGATGTCATCGTATATGCGCGAGGTCAACTCGCAAATGTCTAGTGATGTCGCGTGCGCTTACCTGCTGGCAGTCTTCTTGGTGATGAACGCTGGCAAAGAGAGGAGGGTATGTTCACCCGGTGGGATAAGGTATGCCTCCAGGTCCCCTTGTCTCTCATGCAACTGTTGGGCTCCCGGTCCATGACCGAGTGCCTGACTTTTCAGAGGGGGCGACACCAAAATGGTGTCACTCAGTGTGGGCCGCACCCTCCACGTGATGCCACTGATGTAGTTCAAATAAGCAGTAACCTCTCCAAAAGATTTCTGGACATTTCAATTCTAGTCAAAGCACATGACTGTATTATCTGTTAGAATTGAGCTTTTCTGGATACCAGCCATGAGAAAAAATGGGTGTTTACCCTATGCTAATATTTCAGAGCATTGAGATTCATGGTTTTCTTTCTGAATAGAATGTGTTCATTTTATTGGTTATGTTGTATTTTACATAATAGTGTTACACCCTTTTGGGATGTCTGTGTTAATTACTTTAACTTTTGCACACAAAAACTTTAAAAGCTTGCACACAAAAAAGAATCCTTGGAAGAATTTCTGTATTCTATTTGTTCTCACGCACATGTTAAAATAAGGTATTGAATACCCATAACAAGGAGTTTGTGTTCCTGGAGAAACAGACATGGTCTGCATTGCCAGGACATGTTGCAGCACTTATATCCTAGTTATAGCATCAGTTCCTGCTAGGGGCATAACATGCATTAAATATGTACAGTATGTTCTATATTGGTGTGGGGTTACTCAATCTGCACCAGTTCCAAAAAATTCTACAAGGACACTCCCAAAAAGCACTCCAGGAAAACACATGATGAGTATATTCGAATTGTATTAATACTGTTGGATTTGTGCTATTACATCTGAATGGATATTCTTGTCAGCTGTTGCTGTGGAAAGCATTTATCATCACTGCTCTTACTCCATGATTTATTTTTATTATCCTTATGATGGAACTATAGCTCTGTTGGAATAGGTATTATATTCCATGCTTTGACACTGCTGCATAAGCATTGTGGACACCTCTTCATATCATCTACACCTGGTTTTCATACAAGACGGAATTTGAAATACATGCTGCACTATTTGGCAGATATTTACCCGGTATCACTGCTGTGTCCCTAATGGACTTTTCAACTTGTCAGTGAACTATGTTAAAATAACTATGTTCTGGCAGCTACCTATGGTATGACTGCCATGTTAAAGTGACATTCTTTAAGATAGAGAACGACAGGCACATTTAAATAGTGGTACTTGGATGACAAGCATAGTTGATTCTTGTTGGTGTTTTTCTATGATGGACATAGACAACTGAGTGGGAGGCACTACATTTCCATGCTAGATGAAAGGTAGTGTTGCAGTTAAGTGAATCCCCTACTCCTGTATGGATCACTCACAGCAGCATGCCATGATTTTGTGTATGATATACACTTGTAGATGGGATTGAAGATACAAGGATATCTTATTTAATTTCATCATTATCCGGTTACAGTGAACACATCCAGAGAATGTGATTATAAGTAGCACACCCGACTTTGATTATGTGTGGAGTGATCCTTGTGTTAGAGTATAATCCCTACAGGAATTACATACATAATGGTGATTTGGACAACAGCGAGTGATGAATAATATCCAGTGGGGAAATAATCTCTGTGAAATTTGGATTTTGAATGTTTGGGGGTTTAGCATTGTTTTTAATCATTTCTGCCTCTCTTCATTGAATACATTTTGTACTTAGTGACGCATATGGTGGTTGCAGGATTCATAAATATATACATCTAGTTTTGCAGGTAGTTTGTAGAGTCTGAATTTAAACTCCAAATTCAGTGAAGGCTTTGATAAAAATGTGTCTATTAAATCTTTTTTGGATATGTCAAAAACATCTTAGCTACTTAAAGCAAATACGTGCTGTAACCCTGCAAGGCAAATAAAAGTATTCCCTTTAAAACACCCCCCCACACCACCCTCAATAAGCTACTAGCTGCAGAAGTCATAGCTTACTGAGGACTATGGACTCTTTCCCTGTTATAATGCTGTTTTAATGATGGGCCCAGTATTGTCATGTGGAGTGAATCACATGATCCTCTATACCTGGAAACAGAGTTGAATTAACTATTAAGCAAAACAGGCATGTACTTAGGGCACCAAGGGAAGGGGACACCACAGTGTTTTTCCCTTTAAAGGATAAGTGCACTTTGAGCTAATCAGTCTCCCCCTCCACAGATGTGTACTTTCCAAGATCCGACTGCTGTGGCCTCCATTGTTTATATACATTCGACTCTGCAAGTCTTTTCTCTCCTGACCCATAGCATATCACAACCCCATAGACTTCTTCTTGCCTGTAGACAAAGATAGACAAGCCCCATAGACTTCAAACTTTAATTTCAGTTTCATCACTTATTGGGTTTTAATTGTCTTGTCATGTAGCTGCGCTTAGACATCAGTTGCCCTTAATCTGGCCCTGCCTGTAAATATTTTTTTTTGTTCCCGGTGGCTGAACAGAGTGGTAGGAGAGCAAAGGCAAACACAGTATGTGTTGCTGGGTAAGAGGGCAGTCAACCAAACATTTTGCTTTGCCCAGCATGGGCAAAGCACTGGTTTGCTTTATGTAGCTTTTAAGCAGGTATAAGTGCAGAGGGCACAGCAAGCTTCTTCTAGGATATATATGTATTCTGTAAATGGTTCAGATTTCTCTAAAGGAAATAAATGTCAAGAATATATGTTCAATAAACGTCACAAACATTTTAAATAAAGCTTGAGCTCAAGTAATTGTTTTTTTTCTGGTATGAAGACCTTGGCTCTGTGACTGCAGACATGAGAGTGGGGAGATTGCGTCTTTCCTCCCCATATCTTAATTGTGTTTTTTCTGAGGGATCATACATCTGCACAGTGCCTGAGCTATCTGCATCCTGATGAATGAGCAGTCCACACTGGAATATTTTGTTATTGATGATGCTGCATGATATATGGAAGAAGCGCAGGAAAAATGAGCATTGTGTGTAAAGATAATTCCACAACATCGCTAAAAGATATCTCAACAACAAATACATCACCACGAATATTTCATTTTCCTGGAACGAGGTGCAGGCGGTGGTCACATGTCATGTAGTAAGGATTAACTTCAGGGATTTAATTCATCAAGAAGACAAACAAACCGAATTTATGTTGTATTACAGAGACAGAAATTAATGTTGCGCTCAAGGGGAAGCGCACAGAAAAATATTACAAAACAGGTTTCATGTAAGGTTTTGTGCAATGAAAATGGCACATTCAAAACCGACCACATTGGTATGGGGAAAATGGGGCACAGAAGGTTTTGTTTTTTTATCAAATCTTGTTTCAGTGGCTTGTAAGCTCTCCTCAAATTACTACGAACAGTGGGCTCACAATACAGCATTGTGCATTAAACTAGAGGATTCTCCCAAGGAATAGCCAAGCTCAGTGATATTGTGCTGAGACAACATCTTTCTGGAGAGTCCCTGGTGAGCAATGAAAGTGTTTTTTAGTGAAGATGCACTTCAAAGGGAACCAGTCACCAATGGGCATTTGTGTTTTTTTATATTAGTTACTTGCATATCTTACTAACTAAATAGTATGATTTTAAGTGTTAAAAAGAAAAAAAATTAAATTCAAAATACATTAACCCCTTACAATCTCTCACATTTGGATTTAACAAAGTCAATTACCTAAAGGAAAAATTCATATTGTTTGATAAAAGGTTATAGCTCTATACTACCAATGTTGTGCAAGCCCCCCTAGTAACTCTGCTATAGTTACTACTTTATTCCGTTGAACAGTATCCATAGTATATACTATTTTAGTATAAACTAAGTTAAGCATATGAGTCAGTGTTTATGTACCTACGTATTCCCTGGTACATGCCCCTGATACCTGTAAAAATTGCCTACATACAGATAGCGCATACATTAACCCCAAACTAGAAAAGGTATCTAGATGACACATTTTGAAAAGATGTTCCTCTTCTGCAAACTAACAATTCTATACCTCACAACATTTTGAGATGAGGAAGAAGGATACCTTTTAGTAAAAATTGAGCAGCCAAAGAACACAGCTGCCAATCCATTAAACGTCAATAAAATGTAATATGCAGAAAATGATTGGTTCAACTAACAAGATTAAATGCAATTATTAGAATATAACATTTTTATTTTTTTATTTATATGCATGAAACCAAAAAGAGGGATGACTGAGGAAGAAAGAAGGACAGAGGGTTTTGGCTTTAAAAGAGAGAGCGTCCCTTCAAATAGGTTGCTATGCCTCTCTATGCAATCGGACTGAAACAGTAGGCAGGGCCATGTCAGTGATTTATTTTAAAAAGAGCAATGCATGGATACTATTCTCTATTTATTTACAGTACATGCCCATTTGTTAGGCTGTTTATTTTACGTTCTAATTCCTTGAAATAGACACAGCCTTGCAATCAGGTAACAATTTGTTATTAACATACATAGGTGATGAGGTAGTGAGAAAGATTTCATAACTAAACCTATTGGGTCAATCATACTTGACCTGTGCCACTATTGTAGAAATTGTGGCATGGATTGACTGCTACTGTTTTAAAAAAAAAAACGTGGCATATATTTAGGGATGCACCGATACTTTTCGAGTACCATACTTGGCATTTTCAAGAGAACTTCCAGGGTTGCAGCGGTTGCAGCTGGGACCTAGCTCTGGCGCTCCACCACTGTCCTGAAATCATTAGTCTGTATTGTTTTAGGAAAACTGTCACATGACAATAAACAAAAATGGATCAGTACTCATACTTGTAAGTACTTGGGCACGTACCAGTACTTGTACTTGCAAAAATTGAATTGGTGCATCCCTTTATTTATATTTATAAAACCAAAATCATACATTAAAACAGAGATGTACAAATCCCAGAAGCTCCGTGTGCTCCTTACAAATGACAGCTGCCTCCTAACTTTTGAATTTTTCTCTAGTCTAGTCTTGGAGCTCAAAAAGTATCTGTACTTGTACTTGTAATGAGTACGGTACTTGGTATTGGTGCATCCCTACATATATTGATTGCTAAACTGCAAGCCTCATGCAAAACCTCAGAATTCAAATATTAGCAAGGGTATTGGCATTCACATGTCATAACTCCTAGGACTGTATATCACCCGAATGTGTCACTCTAGCAACTGGAAATGAAAATCAAACAGAAAGAAGCCATAAACAAAATAACTAAGCACTTATATGAGAAATTGAAGCTCAACTTGGAGACTAAATTGGTCACCTTAGTTATGAAACATAGTGCAGGCATTGCAAGTGAATAAAATGGAAATATCTCCTCCAAGTTATGGCTTATCAGAGGAACAGCAGGGAGAGATCTCAGAACTAATAAAAATCCACTTGCAATTTAAAACATGCAGATAAGGAGAAATGTATTTTATATGATATATTCTCTCTCAGACAGCTCTTCTGTGGGACACGGCAGAAATGAAGATAAGCTCTCTGTTCAGATCCATATGTCTTCCTGTGAGAACAGAGCGCAGACGCCGAGTATCGCCAGAGCCAACATTACAGGTGAGACCACAATTCCCTTACGCTGCGTTTGCATTGACTTGATAAAGATATGGCTTCTTAAGGTGGACCTTTTATTTAGTAGTAGGCGTAGTGCTATAATGGAAGAAGACAGAGATAGACATTGTTTGGTTCTTCCAGTAAAAGCAGTTTTGTACTTGGTTCTCCCAGCATATCAGGTGCTAGTGTAGTTTAGCTGTAAGATGATTAAGGCCTGCTTGGAACTTGTATAATTCCTGCCAACTCATTTTCCTCGTTACTGTTGCTTCATTGTCATGTTAGGTTATAGCTGCAACAGGTGCAAATGTATTCCTCAGAAGAAGGAATGGTAGTAGGACCGCTGCCAACCATGTTTCAAATTAAAAATAATAATTATTGATCTAAAAAATCTTGTATCTGAAATAATAAAAAAAAATGTAAAGAAGAGCTAAACATGCATGTAAGTGCTCCCTGACAAAGCAATGAGTACAGCAAGAAACATGTTAGAGTCTTATCTTGTATCCTATGCTGATTTGGAGTAAAGGAAAGACGTTTCCTGGTCTTCTCTTTTTCTTCATATGCATGTAAATGCAACCGGCTAAATTGCTGAATTCCTGTGCTTGTAATTATTGAGCTTATTTAGAAAACTAGATAAACAAGTTATATGTCCTTTTCCATAGTACAACATATAATAATGTTTAAGAGGCCTGAGATACCAATTAGTAAGGGACCCCATGATTTCCGATGGTGGCCATACATAAGAGAGAGCAAACTTGAAAAGATTGCTGTAGTTTTTATTCTCTTTATTACAACTACACAGAACATCATTGTTGGCGATACCTAACTGTCTCGCAACCAAACCTCACTGCATTCCTTTCTACTGTGGAAAGTGCACATAATTTAAAGTTAAAGTGATTGGACTTACACATATTTGAGGCTAAGGGTTAACACCAAATGTCCAAAACATGCTAAACCCCTAATAACTATAGAAGAAAACATGAAGAGTTCTCATCTCTCCCACTTTGCTCCTTTCTTCAAGGTAGACTTTATTCATACTTGTTACTCCTGGGCCGTACAACAAAGATAGTATTTTAAGATACAATTTCATTTTAATTATTTAGCTTTACAGCTTTCACATGTTCCATGAAAAGAACAGAGTGGGATGAGAATCAGCAGGGGGGGCATGTTGTGTTCCTATAGTAGAGAAATATAAAACAGAACTTGTGACTTCCTAGTTGTTTGTATTCTGTTTCTGTACTCTGATGTATAATATACATAAATATTCACAATGTTATTCACCCATTCTCTACCACAAAAAAGAAATGCTCATTTCCAGGTCATAAATGAATGTTTGTAGAAAAATAAACTCACATCTGTTTTCTGGCAGTGTAAAGGCTCCAAAAGCAACTTTTCCTTTATTGAAGAGTCCAATTTTTATTAAAATGTACATATGAGCTAAAATAACAACTGTCAACATTTTAGATCATTTACCTGAAAGTCAATGAGGTTTTAATTAGATTGCAGATAACATCTAATCTTACCAGCATGTTCAAAAAGTTATTTTAGGGCCAGGGTGAATAGACTTTTGTTTCCATAAGAACTGCTTCTCTCCCCCATACATGTCTATGGAAATGCAAAAGCAGCTTGAAACAGATCAGAAGAATTGTAACTGCATGTCAATTACACCTGTCAATGAGTTATTGCCTTGTAGTGTGACACCCCTCCTAGTGGTATCTGCCGGGTGGAAAACTTTTTGGTGGCCTAGTGCGGTGTGGTACCCAAGTAACCTACCCACTCCTTTCCTGACAAGAGTCCAAAGCGTTGATAAAATGATTAACATCAAGCTGATTTCTTTTACAAATGTATACCAAAACATTTAATGTAATATCTTTTGTTTTACTAGGCTCTGGCTACATTGCTTTTCTTCTAGTCCAGAAATGACAGTGACCGTACATCACAAAAGTAGTACATACATACACAAGAGATGGACAGTAACAATCATCTTTTAGGTTTAGCAACAAGTCCGACAATTTTCCCTTTGATTTCGACAGTAAAATTATTGGCCATGACAGTCCTCCTGCAGTGTATATGCTGTGATATCAGGCCAATTATCCAATATTGATGTTAAGATTGCTACACTGTCTATATTTGCAGTGGCTCAATGACATCTTTGTTGTCCGGAACCCACATTTAGAGAATTCAAACTTTCTCAATTAGTTTTAACAAAGCCTTGCTTTCCATCTTTTGACTTTTAAAACAGTAGAACCTAATGAACTGTTTAATCTGTTCACTCACATAAACGCATGATTATCGATAGCAGCACTTGCATGGAAAGCCTAGGACTCCTAAAAGAAATAGAACATGACAAAACCATCTCTCTGAGCTCAGTCATTAGTCCTGTACCGCAACACACATTAAGAGGCGTACATTGGAGAGCAGCTGTGCAACACGGATATCAAGCTTTCTTTAAACAAGATAAATGGACATCATCATTTTAATGCAACCATTTTGGAACGCACTGAAACACATAAATCATTTGGGTTCCTTTTTACGTATTAAAGACTGTTGAAAGTTTGCTTTTCTCTCTACGTGGGTATTGTTTAGGCTTTTAGGCTGTCATTCTTATGCTTAAAGTGGGTCTAAAAGGATTTTCACATATAGCTCTTTATCCATGACAGCTAGTGGATGTTATCTAGGCTAGATATTTTTTGGCCTAGAGAGTGAGCATTCTATATGACTCTGTAATGCCAATGACATGTACACAATAGCAGAGGATTATGGAAAATAATTGAGAGCCTGAAGTTTCAGCGTCTTTATGTTCCTAAAAGAAAGGTTTAGCTGTTACTATTGCCATTCATAGAAAAACATAGACACATCTCTTATTAAATTACCAGAATCGGTGTGCAAAACCTACGCCAAGATGTGCAGAATTTACTTGTGACTTTCAGTGCAGGTTCTGCCGCTGCTTGTTGTCGAAAAGGCCTGTTAATATAACTGCTGTTTGAATTTGGTCCTGGTTCACATTACACAGGAATCTGAGTGTTAGGGTATATTCCTATGTGTCAAATGTTAATGGCGTTATTTGTATTTGGAATACAAACGTGATACTTCCAGAACATTGCATCTAGGTACAGAAAATGTAATTGCATATATTGTACGATCTTCGCATTATCCTAAAATAGATACATCGAATCAGTGTTTTTGTGAGCACATGAGAGCTGGCTTTCAGGACAGTTCTAGCACCTAGCAAGGTATGTGTTGTCCATTATGGATTTGATGCTAAGTGTTATTGTTTAGGGTAGTGGTAATCAACTTAAAGAGTATAGGAGGCCTCAACTGTGGCTCTGATGTCCTGAAGGAAATATTACAGAGACTGCAGACATATTACAAACAAGTGATACATGGTCACAGCATGCGGACATGCTACAGGAGCGGTTGGAGACTGGATACATGCTGCAGGAGACAGAGACTGACACAGACTATGTGAGAATTCTGCCATGACAAGTCACTTCACACGTCAGTGCTCACACTATTAACTTCTGGGATCTGAAGACCACGGAACAAGTTCTACAAGGTCATATGCAGCCCTTGGGCCACAGGTTGGGCACCAAGTGTTTAGGGGGTAGAGTAGACTTGTTATTTCCCCATGTATGACTAAGCAGCAGGCTTACTTTATAGGAGGTGTCTTCAATTGCCTGTACTTACTTTTCCTATGTAAGCTCCAAGCATTTTTATTTCTGTCTGTAATGCTGTTGGGGAGTTTTCCCCTCACGTTCTGTCTTGTGATCAGCCTTTTAACCAGACAGGAAGTGAACACATCTCTTCAATAGAACCCTAACTGCAGTAAAACATGGCAGTTCTAATCATTCCCCACTCTACCAAAAACTAGATTACAAGTATTGGGTATAGATATAGTTTAAGCAGCTAATCACCAAGCACCACTGCTGTCAAGTGGGAGAAAGGGGGTTCAGTCACATGATCCATTATACCTGAATATACCAGGAATGGCACAGGTCATTGGGGAGTGAAGGGAAGGTATGAATCAGCTTTTATACTGGTCAAAAGCTCTAACATAAACCTTTTGCTTTGTCCTGCATTGGCAATGCTTATGTATTTGACTTGGGGAAACCAGGAATATAAAGCCTTCCTACAGCTAAGTGGTGATAACTAATAAAGGGAGCTAAAGCTGCAATTAGATATATGCTGATTGACAATGGTTGAGAATTGTGCAACCCATGTGCACAGTGTCATCAATGGGTGATATTAGAGAACTGCAGCTACATACACCATTTTAAAATACTGGAAAAGTTCCACCTTTTTTATAGTTGATATAAAAAAGAAAGGAGGTAAAGGAAAAGGAAATACTGATTTATTCTGTACAATGTGAGTTGAGCTCAAGACTGCCAAATAAGGAGGAAGAGCAATCTGTTGACCTCATCTGCTCAGAATCATTGGCTCTTTTTGGTCCCATGCAATTCCATCATAGTCTGCTATTGCTAGTACTAACACATACTTGCGTTTTTCTCTTCATGATAATTTTCCCCTGGCAGACAGCTAGTTAACCTGCCTATCTATGCACCAGTTGGATATTTCAAGATACTCTCTTTGTCAAGCACATTAGGTTAAACCATGGTCAGAAAGACTCCATGAAATACTTATCTTCATGCATTTTTTATTTGTGTATCGTTCTTCACGAGGGCCTAAAATTTGAAAGTCAAATTAAAACTGGCGCTAATGGGCCTCTTGGGATCTTCTTTAAAAAAAGTTCCTGAAGTTTTCAGTGGAATCGCACAGGCCCATCACATGAGCCTCCGGTTCATTTACATTCCTGAGTCACCGTCAGTGAAAAGTATCACTGAACGATTACAATAAATGAAGCATGTTCAAGTTGAATTACATCAAAGGAGGAAAAGCCTTAAAGGACTGACTGCAAGGCAGGTGTTAATTATAATTTCAGACTTGTGAATTTCTCACACATTATTATAACCCAAACTGACAATGAAATGCAAATGAATTGCCCATAGCTATGACCACTATATTCCATCAATTATTAAGAAAATTGCAAGTTTGTGTAAAAATCTTAACTGGACAATATTTAATTTCCTCTCCGGTCTCCAAATCATTTAAGAATGGAAGAAATAGAGAAACCAATGTAATTCTGATTATTTTTCTCTGACAAGCATATTAAAACTATGAAAAGGTATAATTAAATAGTCCAATTATGATTTTATTTACCTTGAAAATACATTTTATATTTGCAATTGTATTTTTACTTTTGAAAGCTTATAATTTATATTATTTTACCTGTTTATATAATAATGGACGGTATTTTGATATGTACATAACTAAACTTAAGGGGTATCTATCTATCTATCTATCTATCTATCTATCTATCTATCTATCTATCTATCTATCTATCTATTAGAAAGGGAACTTACCTGAACTAAAAATTAACAGCCCTAAAAAATAATCCCACTCCTTCCTTAAAGGGTCTATAAACCCAAATACTGAGGTTCTATAAATAGTTCCCTATATGGCTGATAAATAAAATAGTGCAAGCATTTTTTAGTACTGTTAGTAAAGTTCTAATAAATACCCGATGAACTTGACAGTTTTTGCATCTTCAGTGGACTTCCTCTAATATTATTTATTTATTACAGGTATTTATATATAGCACTGACAATTTACGCAGCGCTTTGCTTAGTTGCACATTCACATAAGTCCTTGCCCTTAAGGAGCTTACAATTAAAGGTCCCCATCTCACATACAGGGCCAATTTAGACAGGACCCAATTAACCTACCAGAATGTCTTTGGAGGGTGGGAAGAAACTGGAGGAAACCCATGCAAGCACAGGGAAAACATGCAAACTCTTTTGCAGATAGTGACCTGGCCAGGATTAAAACCAGGGACTCCCAAGTGCTGCAAAGCAGAAGCGCTAACCACTAGGCCACTTTGCTGCCAGACTGACAACTGTCAGCACAGAATGCTAACACTCCCTCCCATGTGCAAACAGTTTGCGCTATATAAATCCTGTATAATAATAATCATATTTACAGGAAGCTGATATGAGGTCAGACTCAGGTACTTCCAGTAGCTGCATTTAACTTTTATTTATATGTTTTAATAACTACATGACTATATAACTGCGTTTTTTATCTGTCCTGAGTTCAAGTTTAAAACAAGCAAGCAGGGCTGATATATCTTCAGTTAAATAACTGCAGGCCGCAGCATTTGCACACAAATGCGAATTATAGATCAGGAATCTCTTGTGTATCACACTTGAGAAACCAAAAATCCACTAATTATAACCAATTGTTAGGAGGATTTTCCATGGCACGTTATCACCTTTCATGTGTTTTATCTTCCAGATGAGTGGGTATTTCCTGACACTTCCCAAGATGATGCATCCAAACTGTCTGACAACCAACATCAAACAGACATCAGTCTCAGCTGTCACCAGCCGGAAGATAGCAGCCAAAATGACACCAGCTATCCTGCAGATGGGGCCCCCGAGGACCCAGATGAAGCATCCCCTGCTTCCTCAATGATTTGTACAACATCTCGTGGGAAACTTCAGGCCTTTCAGTTTTCCAGAGACGTCGTCTCTCCAGATCTCCTGGAACATGACGGACGAGGAGCGCAAATGGAGGACGATTTCTATGGAAGTGACAGCAGCACGGAGGTAAATTTGTTATTTAATCATAAAAAAAACATGGTTGTGTATTGTGAGAAAAGTATTCTGGTCTTGTGTTTAAAAACAACATAATCAGAACAAATTGAGTGCTGGGCCAAAGGCTTGCAAGGATTCCAAATTTACCTAGCATATTGAAAGGTCAGTATACTCGAATATGATATTGCAGTTGGCGGGCTCTGGCGGATAAAGTTAGCTCCTGGTTTCTTATGCTTTGTGGACATTCCTAGTTGCTACCCCTTTCCATAGTTCCTGACCATCTGGGAGCTTTGAGTGTTCCTGTACACTTGTGTGTGTCAGAGCAAATTGAGTGCTGGCCCTGAGGCCGGCAAGGATTCCAAATTTATCTAGCATATTAAAAGGTCAGTGCACTCGAATCTGATATTGTAGTTGGTGGGCTCTGGCGGATAAAGTTAGCTCCTGGTTTCTTATGCTTTGTGGACATTCCTAGAGCAAACCCCTTTCCATAGTTCCTGACCATCTGGGAGCTTTGAGTGTTCCTGTACACTTGTGTGTGTCAGAGCAAATTGAGTGCTGGCCCTGAGGCCGGCAAGGATTCCAAATTTATCTAGCATATTAAAAGGTCAGTGCACTTGAATCTGATATTGTAGTTGGTGGGCTCTGGCGGATTAAGTTAGCTCCTGGTTTCTTATGCTTTGTGGACATTCCTAGAGCAAACCCCCTTCCATAGTTCCTGACCATCTGGGAGCTTTGAGTGTTCCTGTACACTTGTGTGTTCCAGAGCAAATTGAGTGCTGGCCCTGAGGCCTGCAAGGATTCCAAATTTACCTAGCATATTAAAAGGTCAGTCCACTCAAATCTGATATTGTAGTTAATAGTTATATGCGGGTTCTGACGGACAAAGTTAGCTCCTGATTCTTACTGTTGTGGACATTACATAAAATCACATAAAATGAATAGAAGCTTCAACAGAGATAGATTGAGGTCCTCTAAATAACCACAGAAACTCGGCAATCTCAATAAAGGAAAAGGAGTCCCTGAAATGTAAAGAAAAGTCAAGTGGTTTAACTGTCCAGCATCTACTAAAACCTGAAATATCGCTGTTGGGTGGCATCATCCAACTTTGTGAATTCCATCTGTATCTTTACCCTTGATATTAAATATATTGTAGCAACAGTAGTTCCGACAGGCACATGCCCCTAGAGGCACCTTCCATAGAGGGGCACCATGCATGTACCTACTCTGCCTAATTCCCGAGTTCCTAATTTGGAGTCAGAGGCAGCAGTGCCTTAGATATCACACTGCAGATATACAGATATAAGGCTATAGGGACAGGAGTGCCTAGGCACACTAACATACCAGGAAGTGCATTGCTATTTTTCGGACATAATTCCAGGCATAAGGGAGAATTTTTCAGGGTATGGCTTAGGCACAATTAGCACTTCTAAGTATTCCCTGTGTAAATTGTCAACTTTTGGGTTCCAGTCCACTTTAAGAGGCTAATTAGTATTAGGCATTTTTTATGAAATCTTTCACAGCATGCATGTTGTTAGAATTGGCTTTTTGTATGTGAATTGCCTAATCCCATTTAGCAGAGAATGTTTTAGTGCAGCATAGTACACTTTTTTCCATAATAGATATTAAAATGCGTGTTTCAGCATTCCCCAAGTATGACGAAAAGACATTAGCACAGATGAGTATTGCCAAGAGCTTGTTCATTGATCGAACTGTGCAGATGTGCTATTAGAAACACAGCATATTTTCTCCATCATCTGTCATTTCAAAGAGCTACTCAACATTCCAGAGTCATTTGTTATATATGGACAAACCTTTCAATGATTTATTTGTTTATGATCAATGACATCTGCGCAGAGTCTCCTCTAAATCATTTTCATGTCAGTTATGTAGGCTTGGAACATGGACATTACTTACAAAGCAGCATGAATCATCGCTGTAATGTACAAGGTGGTCATAAATGGACTCACACTATTTAAAATAATATAACAGATTGGTAATAGCAATATTTGGTATAAAGGTTATTGTAGTTGCTTGGGTCAGTTGTACAAATACTTTTTGAAGATAGCTAAAGGTGCCTTCAGACATTCTAAGAGTATATGCTGTCACTTTGAGAATACTGAAAGCTGCTGACAGGTATAAAAGTCATGTACCCTAGGATTCCTGAACATACAGTATGAGAAGCAGCTTCATCCAAATACTGGGCTGTTCTGATCAGAAGAACTTGCCCTTTCTCCTTCCATACATCCCTGTTGTCCAGAGAGGCAGCCCATCGATATAATGAGGCATATTGGATGCCTGCACTTTACACCTGTGCAGATTTTAATATTGTTAAAGTGTTAGAGTTTCTTTAACCTTGCCTCAGGCAATAACAGCTAGTGGCACATGCATGGAGGGGAGGAAGAGGGAAAGGGTGTAGAGTACTGGATGTACTATATGTCTATGGAAAAAAGCAAGTCACATAGCAGGTAGCAATGAATGTTCATTTTATCAGATCACATGCAACCTGTTTAGTATAAAGGTGCCCATACACCTTACAACCATCACACAACTTTCGTTGTGCGACGGTTGTAAAGTGATTAAAATTTCGTATGGCCTGCCCATCATGGACAGGCAGATCGTACTTACAATCATCACAAGTCCTCCCCGCTGAGGGGAGGGCTTGCAGATTATTGCAATGGTGAGCGGTCAGTGTGCGCTTGCGCACCTCGTGTCGTGCAGCTTTCATCTTGTGATCGCACTACTTTTCTAGCGTGCTCATTATACGAAAAGCGTACGACCTACAGTAAATGTGGTCACACGCTGCCCATTAACCTTACCATTATCATACGATCGCAGGATCACACGCGATTATCGTACGATAATCGTCAGGTGTATGGGCAGCTTAAGTCTGCTTATTGATCTAAGTATTTTGGCAAAATATGGCATGGACTGTATGCAATGCTGTCCCTTTTATCCCTCATTGAGGGGCAACCGAGTGCTGGGGGGAGCAGGCCACAGTGTCCTAGCTTGCTAAGAGCTCTTAGCATTCTGTGACGCTCTGTGTGGCTTCCCACCCAGCTCACTGACGTCACCGGTTGGCAGAAACTGGCTGGCTTTCGTCCCACCGAGCTCCTGGCAACCGATGACATCAGTGAGCTGGGAGATGCTAATCAGAGCTGTTGACAGTGCAGTCTGGCATCTGAAGGCACCTAGATGACAACTCAACACAACAACCCCCACACTTCACCTGGCCATCTCCCCTGGCACCATTCACTGCCTGCACCCCCAGTTTCCAACTCCCCCAATGACAGCACATCACCTCAGGCAGCGCATACCTTAGGCGCATACCAAAAAAAGAGTAGAAAAGCTTTTCTATGTCTTCCATGGCTGTGATATACTAACTATTCTCTCCTGGAACCCCACTGAGGTTCTGTGTCATATCGTAAAGCCTGTAGAAACTTTTCACAATATTTATTAATACAACAAAAGGACATGAGTTTGCAAATACAAATGAAAAATAACATAGTTTTTCATCCATTCTTAATAACTGCAATATGCAACTTTGTAAAATCCTCTAGTGAGTTCTCACTTGATGTTCTGGGAACACCTGATACTGAGCCTACGATTTTGCAAGACATGGATTCTTAGATACACTAGTGAAAGTTTTATTATAGCCTAGTAAATATATCCCCGAATATTCATAAATGAATTATTCGGATCACAACTTTACTTTCAGTGCTGTTATAGGACATTTTCCATTCAGTTCACCCTCCCCTGAGTTCTCTTTTGTCCTCTGTGCCCAGTTTTCACTTACTATCTAACAAGCTCAGTAGGAGGAGCGGAAAGATTAGACTTCCTGAAGACTTCCACCCCAGGGCAGATTTTAATCTGATTCGTGGCTTTGTCATACTGATTCATGGCTTCTGTGTTGTATGGGAGAGGCAGCAAGGATGGTATTGCAGAATCTAGCTCAGACATGCTCCATGGTCACCAGATTATTAACAAACAGGGTTGGGGTGCACTGGTGCAGTGCAGCAGTACCTGGGTATAAAACAAGTAGTGGGCAGCTAGTCTGAGCTCCTTGCATGTATCTTATGCCTTCATTTTCAGTTATTTCTAAGGTCTACCTTTGAAATAGAAACTTCTTTAATACACACCCACAATACTTTGTAACTCTATTTGAGACTTTCTTTTCCCAGCCAAAAGACCTGTAGTCCAATAAACTGCACTGCAGCAAAGCTCATCACATGTCAATATCATTTTATAATTTCCGTCTGAACACCAGCGTGACAATGTCTTCGATGCTTCATGCATACCGGATTCCCATTTTTAAATCCAGTCACAGCTACAGACACTTATATTTTTTCTATGGCAATTAGGCTGGTAGACAGACTGATTAAATAAATGATTGAATAATGTGACGTTGATTTCTGTGTAATAAATTCAATAACCTTGCATACTGCAGTACATCATGCTTCCAATTCTTTCTACACAACCCCACTAAGTTTGCAGTTGCATTAAAAATGTAATATATAGGTGCACTCCTTACCGGTATAGGATGTTCCTTGAAATCCTGGTGAGTGCTCGTAGTGACCACGGATGGCGCCGTGAACCCAGCATTTAAAACACGGTTTTTTACTTTGCCGTAATTCAGCATGTCTAATCTGGGCAATTTTGGGCAGCTGTTATTGTGTTTACATGTATGTATGTATTCCACGCAGGGGTTACTGATATACTGCTGTTATGTTTACCAGTGATGATGTCCCACTGCTATACCACTAGAGCGTGTTAGTGTTAATAACCGCTGTCCCCCGTTTCCACACAGCGCATGCGCAGGTGCTATCAGTCGATGATGGTACTCAGACATTAAACACCCTGCGTTCCACACGGCAGAAGTGCTGGTGGACGGGAGTGGAGCTGGCTCACTGCTAGGCCTCATGTCTCCACAGTAACCGACTGTTGTGTTTCTTAACCAACAGCTGTGACAGCGGTGCACATGGTCTCGTACATGTGCAAGCTAATGTATGCAAATTTTGCTGCTAAAAGACTGTTTGTGATTTGGTGCCTGCAAGGGGTAGGGGGTTCTTTGGTGTTTGCACATGTTTGGGTGTGTCTATTTAAAAGGTACTGAACATTTTGGTTGTGTCATTCTGAGCCTGATGAAGGGGACCCCGTGCGGCCCCGAAAGCGCTTGTACTGGAATGACAGTACTCCATTAATCAATGGACTTTTGTTGATTTCACTTAAATGGTCTGCTGGTGACATCCTTTTGCAAACTCATTACAAATGTTTCCCATATATCTGTAAGAAATGCACAGAAATACGCTCTGGACAATAATAAACCTGGCTCTGTTGTGTACTATGGTTGTACCTCGGTCTACATCTGTACCATGATGGTTTAATTGTAATACAGAAATTGTTTTTAGTGTTAGATACACACTTGGTGGCTTCTTAATTATTATTATTATACAGGATTTATATAGCGCCAACAGTTTGCGCAGCGCTTTACAATATAAAGAAGACATTATAATCACAATACAATTCAAGACAAGATGATAAGGAGAGCCCTTCCCATGGGGGCTTACAATCTAAAAGGGAGGGGCAAGTGATACATGAGGAGGTAGCTGTGTGGGGATGAATTGTTTGAGAATGTGATGGTTCAGTGGTTACGTTGAGGTGGGATAGGTATAGGTATTAGGTATACTAAGGAAGTATAGAGAACATTTCACATTTTCTTGGGGGTAGGGGGGTTCAAATTAATAAAAGGGGCACCCCTTTGAACGTCCATGTGATCTAGGACTTATGGTTAAGTTATAAATGCTTCACTACAGTATGAACATAACATACCACATTATGATCCTCATATCATTTAAAGGAGAACTATGAGGTGAGTGCTTTTCACTCACCTCATAGTTCTAGCCGACCTGTGACAATGAGACTGCCACAGGTCGGCTCAGTAGATCGGGAGGTGAGCGAACACATACCGGCGTTCGCTCACTTCTCGATCCTGTCACAGCTCTCTGCCATGACAGGGGAGGGGCTGGATTTCCCCCTCCCCGCTCCAATCCGCCAGCGCTGACTGGCGGAACAGACGGGGCGGGTACAGCTGGCTCTGCCTCTACATAGGCAGAGCCAACTGTCACCCACGCAGCTGTGTGGATCAAGACATAATTGTCGGGATCCGCTTCAGCTGCGGCGTCTCAGTATACCGCGAGCTGTAACTCGTGGTATACTCAGCTTAGAGTGACGGGAGAAAAGCCCTAACCCCATAGTTCTCCTTTAAGCACAAAGGGGTTGATCAGATCACAGTGATCTCATGTTTATGATAGGGATGTCCAGATACCAGTTCAGATACCAGTGCCGATACTTGGTATTTTCATAAAAACTACCAGTGTTGCAGCGGTTGCAGCTGGGATCTAGCTCTGGCTCTCCACCATTGTCCTGAAATCATCATCATTTATTGTCACATGACAATAAACAAAGATGTATCAGTACTTGTACTTGGAAAAATGGTATCGGTGTATCACTTATATATATACATATTTTTTTTTAAATGGGGATGTACAAATCCCCGGAGCTCCGTATGCTCCTTAAAAATGACAGCTGCCTCTTACATTTTTCAATTTTTCTCTAGTCTAGTCTTGGAGGAGGAAAAGTATATGTACATGTACTTGTACTGAGTACTGTACTTGGTATCTGAACATCCCTAGTTTATGAGTACCCTTAGATTTCAGAATAATACTATGTTTAATGTATTATATTTCTTTCTTTCTTTCTTTCCAACAATTTAGTGCTTTTACATATTTTACATTCACATCAGTTCCTGCCCTCAAGGGGCTTATACTCTAAGGGCTCTATCTCACATACTAGGGCCACTTTTAGATAGGAGTCAATTAACCTACTAGCATGTCTTTGGAGTGTGGGAGGAAATTGGAATACCCGGAGGAAACTCACGCAATCACAGGGCGAACATGAAATTTCATATGGTAGTGTCCTGGTTGGGATTTGGTCCTAGGAGCCCAGTGCTGTAAGCTAGAAGTGCTAATCAGTAAGCCAATGTGCAAAGCCTAGTACCTTTTTTTACCTGATCATAGTGTTTGAAGAAAGGATTCACTCTGTTACACAGAGCACTGTTCTGTATTAGGACTCGTAAATTATTCATGCACAAAAACACTGAAAATTCTATGCCTAAGTGTGTATTTTTATCAAGGCACATTTATTCACACAATCAACTTAGCTTTCAAGATATTATTGAGCATGTAAGACTAGTAAGACTACCATTCTACCTCTGCATTCATCTTGTTCTTTGAACTGCGTCTGTTGTGCAACATTGTAAGATCCCCAATTATTACTTCAGCCTAATTAAAAGCTGAATAGCAATGCTTACTTACCATCAGATAAGAAATGTGGTTATTAATTTCTGCTCTTCTTTCCTGTGTATAAAGTGACAAGAAAATCTATTACACTATATTGTACATGACCATTCCAGCCAAACATGGGTCTGGAGAGCATGCTGGGCAATCTAAACCCAGACAACATTCTCAGATGTCCAGAAAAGAAAGATATTTAAAGTGTACGTCAAGCCAAGACATTTATCCTCACTTCAAGTTCTGATGACAATGTTTTAACAGCCAGCAAGTCTGGGCTGTAAGGGAAGTATCTGCCCTTCCAAATTAAACCCTTTTTAGTTCCCACCCAGGTTGACTCTCCACAATGGGTTACAGGCTCCTCGGTGTCTAACACTCTACAGCTGACCTTACTTGCCCTCCCTCTGAGACTGAATAAAATGCTCTCTAAAAGCCCACTTTGCTATTTAATTGCTGCCCTTCACATGCTTCTTCCCAGATATTGGTGTCCATCCCCTGAATCTATTTTTAAGGATTGGGCTGTTGTTGAATTGTGTCATCTGATGCATATGTAAGACCTAACGGCACATATTCATGATTCTCAAGACCAATTTGTAACGTTTGTGGAGCCCATGGGTTCTGTTTATGGACACTCAATACTTTTTCTCTCGGACAGCTGCATGTTGATTTTAGTCTTGTCTTATTGTCTTTACTGTTTTTTACAGTTTGGCGTATATTCTGGGTAGGTACATATGGCGCACACGTTCCTTTCTCTTCTTCTTCCATTTTTTTCCTATTTATTTTATCTCTGATACTATTCTTTTTCTACAAACTTTTGCCTTCTGCTTCTTTTTTTGAGTATGGTGGTACATTCGATTTCACTGCGCACTGAATTACCTTTCACATCTGCCTCTATTGGCTCACTTGCTTTCCTTTTGTTTATATGAATGTTTTCTGTAATGACTTGTCACCCGGCCTATTTTTTCTATTTTCTGAAGCTTAATAAACTTTTATTCTTTAAAAAAACAGACAGGGATTCTAATCCTTAACTACTTTATTTAAAACTAGAAACATATTTAGCTTGATACACATAACTGATTGAATGTGGCAAGGCAGCTCTCAAACACACAGGCCTCTCTCAATGGGTACCCAGAAACAACTCAAAGTATAGATGTACAAATAAGCATCAAACCACAAAGTGAGAGTCCTAAGTGCATTTAATTATTCGTAATACTGTCACATTAAAATAGCCAACAGGTGTCAGGGGCAACAAACATCCCCCCTCATCAGGGCTTAGAAAAATGGAACATGGACTTGAAAAGACTCAAAGGAAACTATAGCCAAATGGATTAACAGTATATTTGATCTGGTAAAAAACCTTCTTCTGGATTGAAATTCCAACAATGTATTCAGCAGCAGTTCTCAGAGCACGTTAAGCATGCTCTGATGATTGCAGCATCACACTGCTACAATATAAAAGTCAAATATCGAAGGACCTATGTAGCTGCAGTAAACAGGATAACACGCTATAACTCTTCACACATGTACTTCATGTGGATGAGAGCAGGTTTCTTCTAATACCATATACTAGTAGCATGAACACACTAAAGAGCCTATTTCTGCTGTTATGGTTTGGTACGAAGCAAAACAACATAGATAACGCAAATGTGCTGTTTTCATTCAACCCTTTTAATGGATTCTGATTTAAAGCCAAGATGAAATGAAAGAAGCACATATTAAAGAGGAACTGGGCTGGGGGAAAATTAGAATGAATCAACACCTGCTTACTTGCCTATGAAGTCCAGTGTTGTCTTCCACACAGCCAATTCTTCTAGGGCTTTTAATCTTTTGCACCACCATCTTGGATTTGAGATCCAGCTGTGACCTCCTGATCACTCACAGAAGGCCCCTAATTGCCCATGCGCAGGATCTGCACTGCTAGGAGAAAGGTCCTGCAGGCTCCTTAGATGTATGAAGTTATGCGCAGAGGCTGCGGGCAGGGTGCGGACTGAGGAGACATCATCCTCTCCTAAGTGGGACTACCACCACAAAGTTACTCGTTTCCTGAAGAAAAAAAAAAGCATTTCAATTGTGTGAGAGGCTGTGGGGGTAGAAAGAGGATGATGTGGAGTCTAATAGTAGTCAAGTTGGCATTGTGCAAACACACTCCATTTTTATAGTCCTACCTTAACTTTCGTGTTCTAGCATTTGTGTCGTATGTATGTATGTGCAGTCCAATGTTGCCCAGTGCTCTCCATACTCTAACAGACCTGGTCAGTTACTTTTCCTCTCTTTTTTATAGCACTATAAGGACTCATGAACACTGGCACAAAAAACAGAGATCTGTGTGGAATTTTTGTTTCTTACGGATTTGAAAGCCGCTCTATTATAGCCAAGGTGGGTGGATGCAGGGATTAATAGTGTCTGGGACAAGTTCTATCTCTACTGGTGCATTTGCCTACAGCAGCCAATCAGCTGCTATCTTTCATTTTTCCACACAAATGAAAATGTCAAAGCTGATTGGCTGCACTTCAGTTTAGGCACGTTTTGTCCATGTGCATAGCTGTGTTTAGCTCCCAAAATGCCTGTGCTCCAGAGAGTTTAAAGTGACACTAAACTTAGGCCTTAAAGTAAACCTTAAAAATACATAAAAATGTATCTTATTTGTTCACTCAGTTGTAGATCCTCAAATAGTTTCTGAATTGTTCCTGACACTGTCCTTCCTTCTGGAGGGTGGCTACTTTTGTTCCCCATGGTCCCTGTGTGTGTTGTAATGTAGCCATCACTTCAAGCTCACTTCCATGATAGACTGCAATCTCAATACAAATTAGTAAACTAGACGTGAGATTGTAGTCCATCATGGAAGTGAGCAGAGAGTGTCTCCCTTCAAGCCCATCAGCCTAACATGTTAGTGTACTGGCCCCTTTGCCCCCCAAAGCCAGTCCTCTCCTACCACAGAAATATATAGATAGAAACAGCACAATTGAATACAATATTTTTCCTCGTCATCTGTGTGGTTTGTTGTTTACCATAGTGTAGACATACTGCAGCAAAGAAAATGGGTCCTCAAATTGCGCTGTGTCCACCATTAAAATGACCAGTGGAAAATGCTGGCCAAAGCTACCAGTGACCCCATTACAAAGCAGCTGGTCTTGTACAAAACTTGTTATTCTAAGCCTCAAGGATCGCCGACACTTTGTCTTGCTTAGCTACTCAACATTATCATTTATTTTATTTCTCCTCCGAATGCTATTAACTCACAATAATACATCACACAACTTTAACTTAACACGTTTTTGTTGTCTTAACAGATCATTGTACCTTTGTGACAAATCTTTTTATTATCCCCACACTCTAAAAGGCAGGTTTAATTGGTGCCCAATAAATAATTTAGTTAAAATGCTATTCTCAGTCTCCAGGCAGAAGTAGATCATTTGAGTTAGATTTTAATAAAATGATCCTCATATTTAAAAATATTTTTTTTTTTCTCGTGCGCCGATAAAGCCTCAGAGACAGTGGATTTTCATTTTGTGAAATTGCCTGTGTGGGATTTCAGCTACCTCCTGCTTTTTCATCCCCCTCGTGCTGCCTCACAGAGTGTTCCTTCTTTCTTCAGCACTCCGTGTGAGATTTCAGGCCGATCTAATGGAATTTATTTTATTTTAATTCAAAGCGTCCGCTTCAAAGTAACATGAGATATGAACACAGCACTCTGACCCTGCTGGTACAAATCTAAAATTATACTATATATAAAAGTGTACTTTGTGTGTGTATGTAAATACAGTAGGTATAAAAATCCCATGTGTTATTTCAAAAAAACTGCAAAGATAAACGGGTTTATTTAATACCAATGCAAAGAGCAGCACTATGTGGATACCCATAGCAACTAATTAGAAATCCTTCATTGCTGCTCTTTAAGATCTTAGAAAATTAGATCTGATTTCTGAATATTAAGAAACCTAGGGGGTACACCGTTTTTGGCATTTTTAGTTTCCTAATGATACAGGAGTACATTTTGCAATGTGCTCCTGTGTAGCATCCTGTAAGCAGTAGTGCTTCATTAAATTTAATGTTGTCAGATTGTAATCAGTTTGATGCTGATTTATAGTGTATGCTTATTTGGTTTCTCCTAATCAATCTGTTATCGATGGCATCTGCCTGCTGCTGGGTATATCCTTGCCACAGAGAAGAGCAACCAATAAGAGATTATTAGGAATATCTATGTCTCCCTGGCCAATCACTAGGAGGTTCATAGCCAGTGGTGTATGCTGGGAGAGGAAATAAATATTCGGGGCGGACCATGTGAGGCTCTCTTTCTCCCCCGGGCCCTGCCTGGGGGGAGGCTGCGGCTAACTGACTGATTTGGCTAGGCTTGAAGCCTTGTTGCTATTGGGGCAGCCAGTTTGCTAAAATCCCTAAGCTAAGGAAGACCTGTTCATCCAATGGCTCCTTGGGGGTGAGCGCTACATCTGTAATAAAACATCCACCATAAACTTGTGATTAAATATAATATACTGTGGGCGGGGCTAAGCTCCATGCTGAAAAGCGATCCCTACAATATTGTCAGGATCCTCCCCACTCTTCTCTCCTCCCATTGACACCGCCTTGTAGGAGCCTCTGCACATTCATGAATACCCACACAGGCGCAGCAGCTCTGTATCCGCCTCTCCTCCATACTGCTCTCTCCATCTCATCTTCTCCTTGGCTCATCAGGAATAATACAAAGGAGATCTGCAGCATTTCGATCTTCTGCGCTTCGGAAACCGATCTTACCTTGTCCAATTACTGGACTTGCTAAGATCACTGACAGGTCTTGCTCCTCCCTCAGCCTGTGACTAGAGAAGAAGCCTCCTATAAGCATGCTCCTTGGTGCAGCACAGCTGAGCAGCTCCTTGCACTGTTTTTCCCTCTTCCAAGTTTTGCTTCCAGCTCTGCCCTAGAGGGGACTGCAAGCGGCTGAAATCAAATTCACGTACTTGCACTGTTTGCATGTTAAAGAAGAAAAATGAATAATGTATTTATGAATGTTCAGATGCAATAATATCTGCTTGGCGTTAAACTTTAGGGCCTGTTTACATTACTCGCCTGGGGTAAAGCACACTAAATGCGTTGGTGTGCTAGGAATGCCATGCATTTTGAAAGGAGCCCCTATGTACTGCAGTACACTAAGATGTACGGGAATATGTTGCCATACATTGTGTTCTCAATAAAGGGTCAGGTTTGGATTAATTTTTGCCATAATTCGGTGTGACACCACACCACAAAAATATATTAATTCGTCCTTAAAGTAAGCATCCTGCCTAAAGAGCAGCCTTTACAAGATCCTGCTGTTACTATTGTTGGCTGTGTTTGGGGGTTCAGAGCTCACTTCTAGTCTGACAGCTAATACCCTACCAACAACTCAACTACCTGACCTCCCAAACTGTATGTTTAGAAGCTGGGAGACAGTATGTGAGGTCAGATAATTAAAAGATAATTAATGTTAAGCTTTGCATAGAGAAAGGAAGGATAGGAAAGAATTTGTCTTGGTAACCGAGACAGAAAGTGCAAATCCAAAATGCTACAGTTGTCATCAGAACAGGAATAGAGGGTACGTTTTTCAATGGGGACACCAGTTCTGGTGACAGAGGGGATTCCTCTCAATTCCTGTTGCATCTCTAGGACAGGAAATGTAAGAAAATCTGCCGAACAAAACATAGACTGCAAAAACCGCTACCAAATGTAAAAAACGTTTGCTTATATATACACTTTAAGCTTGACAGGTCAGTGTCAGCTTAAATAATTCCAATCTAGCGGAAAGGCAGGAATTGTTTTAAAATGAAGAGCTGCTAAAATTTCTAAGCGTAACCAATTAACACTTTTACCTTCATTATTTGCAGTGGAGGAGCAGCTAATATGCACAGATTTTTCACAATGTAAAATGTGAAATAGTGTGTCTATGTCCGCCCCCTCAATAAATCTTGCTCCATGACAGTCCAACTTGACACCATAGTGTCACCACTTTTTCTTCACTTAGACATACACAGTGATGATTTGCTGAAAAAGAAGCGTAGCTACACAAAAGCTAAATGAAGTCGCTGCACAAGAAAGTGGCATTTCAATCATAGAAACCCTATTAAAAGAAGCTTGATTGCACAGAAAGTACTGAGCTAAAGCTGAGTCAGATGTATTGAGAAGTTGAGGTATCAGCGTGGAAACCTTCCTCTAAAGCTTAATTCAAAGACTATTTAATATCCCGCCCACCCCCCACCTCTGATAAAGGTTGAGACAACCGATCCCAAGAAGCCATTGTTCTTGCTGGTCTCTGACCGGTCGTGTCGCTTCCCCTCTTTCTGACATCATCACATACAATAGGACCATCGAAATTGCTCTCTTCGTACAAATGGTATCATCAGCGGCTGCTCTGAAGCCAAAGAAAAGTGATGGGAACCTGGAGAAAGAAAAATATATAATGTGGCAATGCGTGCAGTAACGGGGGGCAACTCAGATCTGTGAGCACTAGAGAAGTTCAAATAGGCAGGTAAGTCTTCTGTAATATGTTAGTATGCTGTGTATACTTGCACATTATGGCAAGTTGTAGTTCCACCTGAAAGTCTTGACTTAGGAGTATATTTATCTAAAATGGCCACATAACATAACTTACGTATATGGCAAGCCAAAACATTATTCTAGTTGGATAGAGTGGTGAAGGGTTAAAACCCCTGTTGTACTTCTATCCAGGCTTCTTTTGAGAGATTGTGTGCAACATAAACACATTATTAAGGGTCCATTAACACTGAAGTGATCTGCTTGTTGTGGTGTGTGTTATTGCTTGAGTTAACATGTGTTGCATTAGGGCAACCCATTTGCTATGAATGGGCTGCCAATGCACCACTGTGGATGAAAAAACGTAAAGAACCCTTTCTTCGAAATGCGGTGCATTGTGCTCGACTGTAAATGCATTGAGATGCCATCAACAATGCAAGTGCGTTTTAGAGCGCGTTGCCTCGACACAGAAGTGTGAATGGGCCATTAATGTTATCTTGAGCATACCAGAAGTAATTCAGTGTTACTGTTTGTTACTTTTAAAGCCTAGAACATCTCATGATGTGGGGTGGAGCAGGAGAGCTTTAAGATTGCAGGTTGTGTCTTTCCTCTTGTATCTCCATACACCTCTATTTTATTTAAAAACATGTACATTTCAAAGTGTTAGTTTTGCCATTTTTTTTATGATTAAAAAATGAAAAGAGACCCTTAAACAAGACAAAGTTTTTGGATAAGTGACTTTTACTTCTGGGACGAGACCTCTGTCCTTCTGAAGACTCTGTGCCTCACAGCTGGAGCTGCATTATAACATGATGTCACTTAATCCGTTGGAACAGTGAATACACAGGTCCATCCCTGCAATTTTCATTTATTTAAATAGGACAATGAATGTGATTGCATGAAAACTCTCCTGAGACCTGTCCTCGCAAATAATCCATACATCTCAGCTGAAAGGTTAGTGTATTTGTGGAATGGGTTCCAAGCAAATCTGAAGTATGTAATTACCACTTGCAAATGTTCCCGGATTTAGCTTACATTTCCTAATTTCCTGCTTAGAGAACAAATTTGACGCATTGACATAAATGTGTGGCTTTCTGAGACCGTATCTGAGTGATTCAAGGACCTTTTGACATCCACATGAGTCCGTGTCTCATATCTGCTGACCTTTACAGACAAAGCCCAGAATTCCTTGAGTCGTAGAAAGATTATTTAAAGCTGAAAGTATAATTTTGCCTTTGAGCAAGTTTTAGCTAAAAATGTGGCATAAGCATATTTACTGTAAATCTCTCCAGGATAATTCAGTTTTAACTTTCCCTCCCCTCTTTTGCCTGTAAAAAAAAATCGATATTATCTGCTGTGATTCTGAGATTAGATTTTGAGTAAACTGCAAACACGGTTTCCCAAAGCCATTTTTTAAACCGTGGCCTGTGAACAATGTGACCACAGCTCTTCTGCCACAACTTCCTTTCTTTGATGTTGTAGTGAGCATGTGCACATCTAACAGTTATTAAATCAATGTTGAATATAGAACAGAAGGCAAAGCCATTAAAAAAAAAAAAACTATGTAAACATTACTATAAAGAAAACCTCTCTTTTTTGTATTTTGCCATATTTGAAAGCATGAAAAGTGATTTTACTTACAAGTTAAAAAGCGGTGAAATCTAATTATGTCATCAACTCTTTGATTGAACTAAATACTTCTCCACCTTCCTCACAAACTCTGCATGGTCATGATTTGCATCAAGGGTGGCCTACAGGACTACAAGATGACACACCACCGTTCTTTGTCATGTGACAAGGAATGTGAGTGAGGCACTCCCTCCCCCTCTTACTAATTCATCCGCAGACGGTCTTTTTCCCAATAAAACAAGTCCAAGTCACCTCCCACTGGAATGGCCACCTTTGCCACCCCACTAGTAAGAAATGTATTAAAGGAAGCTGTGAAATGTAGTTCACCAAATAGCCAACAGGGCTTCTGGTTTACAATACTGAACACACCCACCTCACCCTTTCCATTCAGATGGAGCAAGCAATAGGCAGAGGTTTGCACGTCCTATAAAATGGCAATTGTAGGGCATTTATTTCTAGACGATTATTGTAGAAATGCATAACTAATTCATATCTTCCCATAGACCTTGCGCACATGGGCACATTTGGCTGTAAATCTAAAACCTTGGGCATCTTTTCCCACCCAGGCGATGGAGACAGCTTCATACAGCCGCCAATTCATTCTATTCCAACTAAAGTACAAACTGAAGGCTAAAGACCGCATATAAGGCCTCACGCAAATGAGGCATTTGGCTGTATGTGTAAAACTTCAGGTGTATTTCCCCACCTGGGAGATATAGCTGCCCCGTAAACACAATAGCTGTATGCAGCTATGCACAGTTTTACATCCGGACTAACTTAAAATCCATGCATACATATGAGGGTATTTCCTCAATACAGCCTGATAAGGAAAGTGATAAAAATAGGGAAAGTGAAGAATGTGGAGAGAGTATTGGGTGCTGTAAAGAAAATGAATGGGCTGCAACACACCTCAATGCACAGAGCATGATGCGTACATAGTGCATTACAACACACATACACGTTGAAGGTGAGATGGGGTGCCATTCACAATGAATGGCAATGCAGCTTGCATTACAGCGCATTGCAATAATGCGCACGATGCTACATCTTGATTGCTGTGAATATTTCCTTATGGAGTAGGTGAAGTTGAGGTCTGATATGAACCTGTCATTCCTAACCTTTCCACAGGCTAACCTACTATGGATGCCATTGTGACAATCAATCACTATGCAAGATGCACTGGGTTAAGGTAAATTTAAATCATGGCATGCTCAAAATACTCTGAAATGTCAGTAGAAGAGCTGAGACTACTTTCCTCCTTTGCAGCATTTAGATTTTTTTGCTGCAGTTCAGGTGCACTTTAATCGACTGAATAAATCCATTATGGAGCTGATAAAAATACAGTTTCATCCAGCTCTTGTCATATGACCATTATTTGTTTAGAATAATTTCCCAAGCCGCAGCAGTACCACTGTTCTGCTAGTCTACACGAAAGCTACTGGAGGCCTCTCATCACATGTCGGGGACTCTATGGGACGCCATTTCAAAGTCACATTGATTAATAGATCAGTGGCAGCAGGATTATAACAACCATTACAAATTAAGTAGTTTAGGGCAGCATTAAAAATAACACCAGCAGGCAGGCATAATGTTGGCAGACTTTAAGAGGTCTATATTCCATTTGAATACACTTACCTCAATAGCACAATGACGAGCTGGGAGTTCTATAAATCACTTATGCTTCTCTTGTTCTATAGGAGTTCAGTGCAACGGCAAACTGCCAGGCACTTTTGCATTGTAATTTGCTTTGAAAAAACACAGAAAGTTTGCTCCTCTCTACTTCTGCCAGGAAGCCGGAGTGGAGTCTGGTTTTCATTATTAATCTGACATTTATATTTTGAAGTCACAGAGATCAATAGGATTTTAATTATATCATGGATATTTGTTACAGAGCATTGGGAGATCCAGTTTAAAGGGGATCTCTATCCAGGAGACAAGTTTAATTAAAAAAAATGTTGAAGAAACTGTAAAAGTGATGAAATGAACAGACAGAACAATGAGATTGTAGATAACGTTCTGATCCATTGATGACCAAACCACACAACCTTGCATGGCAATTACTAACTGCCAAATCCAGTTATGTCTGAGTGTGCTAGTGGTGATGGTGTACTGGTTTCCTGTAAAGCTGTCCACACACAGTCAGAACTGAACCTCAAACAGACCACATTTTTCAGCAGCTGTGTAGGGCAAAGACCCTACCTGACTAGATATTATTTAAAATGATTATTTCAATTTAAAGTGGCACATGATTACCTAATCTAGCACTGTCAGTACATAACAGGGACCAACAGGTACATGCACATCTGGGTCACTCCTTTGGCCTGAATGCCCAAGTGCTTTGATATGCATTCACTCCCTAAAGTGTACCTTCCATGAAAATAGAAGGTACCCATTATTAAAAAAAACTGTTACTAGCTGCTACTCCACTTCCTGAAGCCTTTCTCCTCTTCTGCTGCAGCAATGTATGTCCCTCGACATTCACATATCCTATACACTCTTTATAGAATGTGACACAATGATTTTTAGACCGATGCAGTGGAGGGGAAGAGAGGCTCCAGGGACCGGTCTAAGAGCCAGTTGGCTCCAAAAATCGGGTCAGTATAACTTTTTTTTTTAGCACCTAGACATAAAGGAGTACTTAACCCTTGCAGTGCTATGGGTAGACCCACTGCAAGGGATAAGAAAATATTTGGCCAGAGTTCTGCTTTCAGCCTCTCTATTGGCCCATTACTGGCAGCCTCACCGCGCATGCACCATGCAATGTGCACACTTAGTATGATCAAAAGAAACAAAGCGCTAAAGGTAGC
>NW_017307561.1:0-2068 GCF_000935625.1 Nanorana parkeri
AGAGCACTGCAACCTGAAAAGAAAAAAAAAGGGAACAGTTTGCTAAAACAAATTGAGTATCTTACCCTTCCCTGCTCTATCCAAACCTAAATAAAACATTTTGGCTGGAGTTGGGCTTTAAGGTTGAACGCTAGGCAGATACAAAACAGATTAAATACACCAACTGATACCATTATGTATTTATTAACAATTCATTAAATGTATTTTTTAATGGAACTAAGTGTAAGTACCTGAATCTGACTTGGCAGTGGCCTCTTGTAATCTCCTGTATGAGCTAAGGCTAGCCAAAAGCCTTATGCAGCCTATAATACCATGTAGATGAGCACTTATTATCCATTTAGGAAAATTGACCAAGCTCAGAGCTGGAATGCCACAGTCATAATTTAATCCTCCCATTAATGTGCACAGCTTGCTGAATATAAGCTTCTATCATCTGCTGGTAAACACAAAAATATATTGCTTTCTGAATCTTATTGTGGTCAAAAGTTGAAATGTCAATGCATTTTCCATTAACATTGCCTCTGTGGTTGTTTCAGTATTAGATTCGAGGTGCTGGCTGCAGGTAAGAGCTTATGTGAGAACTGTGAAGAGTAAAAAGTATGTATATGTAACCCTAATCCATACAATTATAAGACACACAGGCGTTGATTTACTAGAGGCATATAGGCTATTCATTTTGCAAGGGAATTTGCACTTTGCAATGGATTTTTCCCTTAGCCTGGTGAATGTGGTGAAAATTTGCACTTTTTACTCTTTTTACTTTTTGCAAAGAATACCCAATCATGAGCAAAATAAATTTCCCTTGAATAGTGCAAATTCCCTTGCAAAGTGAACAGCTGGATTGCCTTTACTAAATCAACCGCATACAAAGAACATGAGAGAGGCGCACCAACCTAGTTTAGCATAAGAGCTTTAATCCAAATAAGCTGTATAAAATTCACTCACAAAGGTAAAAGAAAAAAAATCAAGTGCATATCGGTTGCATGAAAATCGTCTGTTCTACCAAGGAGCCTGCTCACCATGGCCAGCGGGGGTTTGGCATGCATCTATGCAGTGAAAAGATGTAGATGTGGAGATCATCATGAAATACAGACCCGTTGGAAAGCTGTTATTCCATGGCATACCCATTGCTGACAGGGCTGTGTCATTTGAACTTTCACTTCCAGGTCAGTATGTATTACTACACATACTGCCATAGAACATAGTAACACACACTGACCTGGAAGTGGGCGGTCATTTGACACAACCCTCTCAGTGGCAGGTATGCCACATAGTAACAGCTTTCCAGCAGGTCCCCGTTGCATGCTAATTCCTACATCTCTACACTGCACAGCTGCAAGCCACCACAGCTGGCCATGGTGAGAAGGTTTTTTGGTGGAACAGATGCTCTTGGGACACAGATAAGCAATTAATCTCTTTTATCTTTGTGAATGGGTTTTTATACAATGTCTTTGTATTAAACCTACACATTATGTTACACTAGGTAGGTGTGCTTCTCTCCTGTTCTTTCCCTGCTCATAGTTATGCTGGCTGTTCCACCGTAACTATGTGGGGATGCAAGACCTCTATAGTGCATCCTCATTCATCTGAGTGGACCAAAATTGGAACATGGAAACTGCCTATATTGATTCGATCTTAGAGACTTAAACTACTTTGCACACCCATTATAATTTTTTACTTAAAAGACCCACTTAACTTTCTATTGAGGGGAATTCCATAGCAAATAAAGATCCACTACATATTGTAATACCATATATAGCAGGATTTAAACTTTGTTCTCATTTTCACTGCTTAATGGATTAATCTTTGATGGTAATTAGGGATGCAACGATACCGATACAAGCATCGGTATCGGCGGCAATACCGAGTATTTGCATGAGTACTCGTACTCGTGCAAATACTCCGATACAAAAAACGAGTACGTGTGCCGCGTCCGCCATCTTCAGGGACCCGAAACCGCCGCACACAGGACCTCCATCGCGTCTTCAATTAAACAAGATGGCCGCACACTCCTCCTCCAAGTCCTCAGTCATCTGCTCCATTCTGACCTCTTCTCCCGCTGATTGGC
>NW_017307561.1:2088-56566 GCF_000935625.1 Nanorana parkeri
GCTGAAGCAGACGGAGAAGACGACACAGCAGGTTAGTACTGCAGCACTGCATGGGGGCTGGGCACAAAAATGCTGTTTAACTACATATAATATTTAAAAATAAATAACTATGTAGATATTGCTAACTTAGGCCTGTATCCCCCTAGTGGGGAAAATAGATGAGCACATGTCCAAACTCCAGACCAGAACATTTATAGTGTGGCACAGCTATATCCAATTCTGCATACCTGCCTTTATATTATAAACAAAATGTAATAATAATATAAAGCCAGTTATACAGAATTGGAAATAGCTGTGCCACACTATACACTGTGTTCTGTAGTCTGGACATGTGCTCATCTATTTTCCCCACTATGGGGATACAAGCCTTAGTTAGCAATGGCATGATAAATATTCATTTCAGTTCATGTTCTTCATAATATTAAGAAACTGACCTAAAATCATGTTTTGTATTGCTTTAGAAAAAATGTGACCTGTCCCTTTAAGAAAAAGTATCGTAATCAGTATCGGTCTTTAAAAAGTGGTATCGGTGCATCCCTAATGGTAATACACAGGTTCTTATGGGGAATTAGTGTATCAGTCTAACCAAAGGCAATACCAGGTTTCACTAGTAAGCCGCATTGTAGCTGAAAAGTGAATTCAGAGCTTTGTATCCAAGTAAACTCAGGTGCAGCGAGAGGAAAGGGCCTTCCATGTTACTGCACCATGGAGTTACAAGGAAATGAGGGATTGTAATTTTAACAAGAAATCTCCTTTAATGCAATTGTTTAATATTTGTGTACATATTTTCTTTATATGTTAATTCAGGATTGAAAAATACAAGTTTATTTAATAAATATGCAACCATTTACACCTTAAGCCATATTAATGGAGAAATCAACACCTATGCAGACATCCTGACACCAAGGATTGGTTATGTTACTAGAACAGTACTTGCGGTCTAGCATTAGCCTTTATATTGTACAGGTTGACAGATTATATACAGCCCCAATTCCCAAAAAGTTGGGACGTTGTGTAAAATCGACATAAAAAAGAATGCAATGATTTGCAAATCTCATAAACCCATATTTTATTCACAATAGAAAATGTATCGTTTTAGGGGGAAAATAGGTAATTTTGAAATTGATGGCAGCAACACATCTCAAAAAGGTTGGGACAGGGAAACAAAAAGCTGACAAAATAAGTGGCACTAACAAGGAAGAGCTGGAAGAACTAATTAAGTTAATTAGCAACAGGTCATGATTGGGTATAAGAGCTTCTTAGAGAGTCAGAGTGTCTCAGAAGTAAAGATTGGCCGAAGTTCACCAATCTGTGAAAAGCTGCGTCTAAAAATGACCAAAACTTTTTTTAGAATAATGTTCCTCAGCGTAAAATTGCAAATACTTTAAATATATCATTTGTGCGCAAGGGACAAGGCCGAAATGCAATATTGGATGCATGTGATCTTCTGGCCCTCAGATGGCACTGCATTAAAAGTAGGCATGAATCTGTGATGGACATCACTGCATGGGCTCAGGTTCCCGCAAAATTCATATCAGGCCCTTTAGGTCTGGTAGGAATTTTAAGAGGGAGCCCCACCCCAAAAAACGGGGGAGGGGGAATGTGAGGTCCCCCCTAAAATTCCCAACCAGAACCTTAATCTGAGCCCAGGCCTGGCAGGGCAGGAAGGGAGGGGGTGAGCGTCCCTGCACCATACCAGGCCCCATGCCCTTGTCATTGGGAGGGTGCTTTTCCAAGGTCCCCGATACAACCCTGACCCGGTGGTTGTGGGGGTCTGTGGGCTTATATGCATCAGGGTATTTGCACCCAGATGATGCCCCGCCCTTGTGAATGAGTAAGGGGTACTTGTACCCCTACTCATTCACTGAAGGGTTAAAGTCAAATGTAAATAAACACACCACACTTTTAGAAACAATTATTTAATTAAAAAAGAAACACTTCCCTAATCTCAGTGGATTGAAGTAGCTTCTTACATTCCTTAGAAAACCAGGTGGGGAGATTTTATTTCAACAATTTGAGATTCCACCCCTTCCCAGAAAGATGTTACCAAGGATTTGCATTTTTTATATCCACATCTAGGAGTACCTGGGGATTCTGGGAGAGATATTTTGCCAAAGGAGTCTGTGAGAGTTGTAAAAAGCCAGCTTGTGATTCAACTTGACAGCAGCCTTGCAAAGCTTAAATAACCATTTTGCTTGTAAGATCACTAAAAATAAAATGTCCATGGATTGCCGGTGCTGGTACACACATATTTGCTTTGTCTCTCTTTGGTGTGACTCTATATAAAGACACATTAGTAAGATATAGTAACAGCAGTATATAAACACTCACCATAACCTTTAAAGGTCACCTCCATGTGTGTTTATATAAAAAAAAATATACTTGGATGTTTAGAAATAGATGCTGGATGGGAGGTGTTAACGTTGTTTCCTTGCCCTCGGGCCTGGTATGATCAGATGAAATGAGAGTGTTAGGTTTTCTCAGGCTTGATGCTGTTTGTTATCTTTCATTTGAACCCATTTGTACAGTGGGTGGTAGCCCATTTATATTTTCTAAAGGACAGTATGATCGCAGTGTTGGGCTGTCGGACAATGTATCCTAAGAGAAATTTGATTTATAGCTGTTATCTACCCATTTTACTTACAGTCATGCTGATTATTCATTCACTGCAGTGTTTACCCATCTATTCTACGCAAAGTGAACCTGTTATGTCTTAAAAAGTGTCTGAGGTAAAAAATATTGCTGAAATGCATATTATTTGTTACTTTACATGTATCTTTCAGCCCTATAAAGTGAGCCAGTGCTTTGCCAATGCAAAGCAAAGCAATAGGTTCACTTTAATGCCCCCACCCAGCAGCACACACAATACTTACCTCCCTTTTGCTCCCTTACTGCCCCATTCAGCCACCAATAGCAAGGAACAAAGCCCTTGCCATTTTGCCGTATAAAACTGGCCATACACCTATAGATTTTCTGTAGATTTTCTATGGTGTGAAAAGTGCAACCGATTCCTCTATCTACGCTAAACTGTGGATGGAGGAATCTCCCACTGGGCCAAGCTTCAGTATCTTGCTAGTCGGCTCTCAAAATACCTAAACAATGTCTGCATCCAATCAGATCGTTCAGGTATATTGAGAACCAGCGGGGCCGACTAGCAAGATACTGAAGCTTGGCACAGCAGGAGATTCCTCCATCCACACAGTTTAGCGTAGATGGAGGAATCTGTTGCACTTTCTCCATCTGACCATAGCAAATCTGCAGAAAATCTATAGATGTGTGGCCAACTTTAGGCAAAGAGTGAAATGGCAACCCCTCCAGCTAGTCTGCAAGTTATGTGACTCTGTGTCCAATTATATGGAAAAGGGAAGGCACTGAGAATTATGCCCAGCATATTGAATAAGGGAAGTACTACAGCAAAATGTCCTTGAACACAGAATAAAAACCGAAACTTAGACTGTAGATTCCACTTATACAGTCAACTGCAGAATAATAAAATGGAACAAAAGCACTTCTAATTGGGAAATCCCATTAAACGTATTAAAAGCGTAAAAACAAGCAAAAGAACCACGTAGCACGTATGTCAATTATGTAATTAATGCGTATTGTTTAAGTTTAAAGCGGTATGGGGCACCTTTGTATACAGATTGGTGTTCTTTACATTGTAACAAGATCTTATGATTATGTAATGATTTTTATGTGTTATGTACTGAGAGTAAGGTTGTATCCAACTCTCCCGTTTGTACTATGATACTGCTTTCTTTTTGTGAATTTCTTTTGGCTGATTAGTGAGATGATGCCGGCAGCGCTACAGTTAAACAAGAGACATGGTTTGATATTTTTTCCTTTACGCCTATGTGGGGAGGTGCGGATTTCTGTATATAAGTTTAAAATGTTTGGAGTAGCTTCACCTCTATGATTAAGCCAAAGCGATGAAACACATTAGAGGTTTTTCTCTTACATGGGGAGTGATCCATAGCGAGTATTTGTTTATCAACAAAAAACATTCTATTTGCCTATTTTCCTAGCTACACCAGGTCTCTCTACTCACAGGGCAGCACATCCCAGCATAATCAGTCTCCTACCCTACTCATTTCATTGTAAAAACAACTTGTAAACCCTAAATCTCTTGTTTAGTATGTTTAGCACCGTGCTTCACTATATACGGTTGCTTATCTGTTACTGGCAAATCTCCAGATCAGGGGCGGACCTACCGGCGGTGCAGCTGGTGGAGCGGCCCCACAGTCCAAGGCTAGGGGGCCCACTGAGGTCTAGTCCCAGGGTCCCGGAGGTGCATGGCGCTGTAAATGTTTTAATATATTCAGCTGCTATGAGGCCCCACGCTTGCTGGGAACCTCACAGCAGCGTTCTGGGGAACCACAGCGGAACTGCTTAAAACGTGACCGCACATCACACAGCTCTTTCCTGGCCCTCACAGCACTCCTGCCATCCACACAACTGCCCCTGCTGCCCTGTTGAGACCCCTTGCATCTGCCCGTGCTGATCTGGTGAGACCCTCCACATCTGCCCCTGCTGCCCTTGTGAGACTCTCCGCATCTTCCCCAGCTGACCTGCTGAGACCCTCCACATCTAACCCTACTGAGACCCTCCGCATCTGCCCCTGCTAAGACCCTCCGCATCTGGCCCTGCTAAGACCCACCACATCTGCCCCTGCTGAGACCCTCCACATTTGCCCCTAGTGAGACCCTCTGTATCTGCCCCTGCTGACATCCTCCACCTGAGATATCAGGCTGGCACCTCGGGGGCAGCATAGAGGATGTATCAAATTCATATATTATTCTTCATTGCTGTATAATGTATTGCTGGGATTTGTAGTCCCTCTACAGCTGGTGCCAGTCTGCATTGGAGTGTAAGCTCCTCTGTGCAGAGACTGATGTGACTGGCTCAGTGCTCTTTGTGCAGCACTATGGTATATGTTAGAGCTATATACTTGTATAAAAATAATAGTGTGTGACTATGGGGGGACATTAGAGTATAAGGTCCTGTGGTGCAGAGACCACCGCGGGGGTTGGGAGGCCAGTGAAATCTAGTTCCAGCCCCCCGCCCTGGAAGCTGGAAGGGGGGAGCCCAAGAAAAATTCTTGAACCAGGGCCCTTGGTTCCTTAGGTCCGCCATTGCTCCAGATAAAGACACAGATTCACAAAAAAATGAACAGTATACAGTGAGTCATCGGGGTTGATTTACTAACCTTTTAAACACACCACGAACGTGTATACACCTCTGTAGTGTGTTCCCTCCCAGCATGATCTATGGGAGGAATCGAAACACCTTTGTAGTGTGTACACACCCAGCAGGTGTGTTGTGCAAAGCCCTGCAATGAATTGCAAGGTAATGTGGTGTAAATTAGCTCTATGTTATGTTGCTTGCGTTGATGAATGCAGGAATGTAAATGCATGAGCTAACCATTTTTGTCTAAACTGTGAAGCAGCATTATATATGCATCATGTGCTTGATTTTTGCATATATGGCATTAGTGGAAATATGCTTTTAGAGACTTTTTGGTTGATAAATACGTTTTGCTGTGTGAAAATCACACACACCTGGTGTGTGTGTGTGTTTAGGTTAGTAAATCACCCCCATAATGTCACATTTTGGGTTTATATATACTTTAAAAACTAACAGAGGAACTTCAGCATTAAACTATCCTCAGATTATTTTAGGCTCTGACTATCAATAGTGCTGAAGAAATTGCAGCAATGGTACTTTATACAACAGAAGCTTTAAACCATGCAGATACAAGGTGACTGCTGTAAGTATCAAGATCAGTGTTATAGTTTGTTCAAAGCCCTATCACTGTCACTTCTGCTGGACAGATTGGGCTGCATGTAAATGTGGAGACGTTTTTCAAAAAATCACACAAAGATAGATAAGATAAGAAATTCCTATACAGTATATCATACAGTATATTATAGAAAATTTTGAAAATTAATTTCTCACAAAGCTCATAGCTACAGTGATGAATTGGGGATTGTTTTAAAGTGCTTTTACTGTTTCTCTGGGCACAGGTTCACTTTAAGGAGAGCTTATTGTTAAGCATATTTTGCAACCTCTTCACACTTCCCGGGCTCTTTCATTTTGTTTTCAGCTCTGAAATCCCTGTTCTCTAAACTACATTGCCTGACTTCCAGGGCTCGTAGCAAAGTCCTGCAAATGTGTAATGATTTAATTTTCCTCAAATTCTGGCTATCTCTTAAAGCTGAACTCCTGCCTTACATTCTGTCCTCCACAGTTGCACAGGTGTGTTCTATTCTGATATCACTTACTATTATTTTACTGTACACGGTAAGCTTCTCATAGCGTGCATTAGAAACTGCAGCTAGTTAGACAAAGCCTGCCTCATTACCCGACTGGAGCATGGACCAGCATCATCTAGCGCTTTCCGCCCCAGCCCTAATGCCCCTGGCCCACCCTTTTCATTCACTGGATTTCAGTTCTTTCAATCATGGAGGTTCAGCATCACATGTCGGTGTTGCCACAGCTTCCTGTTTTCAGGAAGCTATGTACAACACTTTGCTGGCCCCTCTCACCAGTCATGATCTGCCTGCATTGCATAGAGAAACACAGAGACAAAGGTATGTAATGAGAACAGAAAAGCTTTATTGAATCATTTCATTAGCATGTTTAATGCCCCCCCCCTCCCCCCCCAGACATAACGGAAAATATAAGCAGATTGTATTTCAGATTTAAGTTTTAAATGATAATAAAAATGTCTTTCCCACATCAAATATTTGGAAACAGTTTGAAAAGGGTTATCATTTTGTGATACCTAACTTAACCTAAATATTCATACCAGAGAGAAACTGTGTTTATACAAGACAAGCTGACTTTTTTTAAAGTATGGCTATTTGGCTCCTAACATCCATCTTCATTTTTATTTGTTTATTATTTTAATTGAAAAGAAATGTCCCTAAAGCGTCTTGATTTGTATTATTTCAGTGCTTCCGTTTCACACATAATTAGACGCTTATCATTTGCTGTGTTCTAGTTCTGTCTGCTCTAATTTATGGATGTTGATGTCAGTATCAACTTATTTCAAAGTCAGTGCCTTCACACTACATTGCAGACTGTAACAGTAAAGAAATCATAGTAGAGGTTTTTCTTAGTGGAGATAAAGATCATTTGTATTGTTTTCCATTTTATTTCATTAGCATTGACTTTTTTCTGAGTAAAGAGGGAGTTAATAGTGTGACCAGACTAAAACAATAAATAGCTGGCATCTTTGCTTATTGACTTCATGTTCAGATTAATAGGATCTTTACAGCCATATATACTGGCATTTATAATGTTTTGGCCAGACAGATCATTGACTGAAAGGTTTCTCCACTCACGGCATTAACTCTTCGCTATCCATTTTGCTGACACTGTCCTTCCTTCTGGAGGGTAGCTACAAAATGCATTTGGACTTTAAAGGGTATCTATGGTCAAAAAATAAAAAATAAATATGTATTTCTATATTGAATTTCCATAAGTTCTATCACACTCCTAATAACCATACCCATCTAAAAGTTTATATACTTACCTATTGAAGATGCCCATAGGATGTACTTCCTCAATGCACTGACACAGTTTCACTTAGGCCTGTGAATATGCAATTCTTTGTGTCACAACATTAACTAAGCCTGCCATCTGAACTACAACTAAACTCTTACCCCCTCTCTCATAGTGAACACAGGAAACGCCCACAATGTAACATTATCATAACTTGCTGGAAGCAACGCATGATGGGATATGCAGTCTTGAGAATGTAAAATTGCATCACATCAAGCAGCAGGGAAAGAGACTTGAAGCACACTGGGAATCCAGGAAGTTGTTACAAGTCATGAGCAGATGGAAGGCAACACTTCCTTCATAAAAGGGATTTTTTTAAAGTAAGGTTTGTAAGCATTTAAGTAAGCATTATCAAAAAAGACTCTAGTACAGTATGTATTCCTATTACAATGCTGATGTTATAACAGGAAAGTATATGCTGCGACTTTAGAGCTCCTTTAAAGGATAACTATATTGATTTTGGATTGATTTGAATATATATATTGTATATATAAATAGATAGATAGATGGATAGATGGATAGATAGATAGATAGATAGATAGATAGATAGATAGATAGATAGATAGATAGATAGATAGATAGATAGATAGATTGTATGATAGATAGATAGATAGATAGATAGATAGATAGATAGATAGATAGATAGATAGATAGATTGTATGCAAACTTTTTTTACAACCATTTCATTTAATACATGGTTACATTCTTGAAGCACTATAGGTTATTACACAGAGAGTAGGTTTCTCCTTTTAGGCAGGCTGAAGCTGACTATACACTGCTCAAATTTTGTCCACGTCCTGCTGAATCGAGCAAAAGTCAATTTTTCACATTTTTGTCAAATGACCCAAGCTGAAAATTGTTGGTCAAACGGTGACTGCAACCAATTAGCTGCAGTCACTGCGTATTCTGCCGACTGTCAGAATACAAATGCCCAGGAGGGCAGATTCCATGGGGCTAAAGAAGAAACAGGTGTACGGCCAGCTTGACTCTCAATGAAACTTGAGGCGCAGGCACTCAGAGGAAGGGGGAGGGAGGGAGGGAGGGAGGGAGGGAAGAGGATTATTCCTTGTTCCAATGTATTCACTGGAGTGTGTAATTTTCAGCTTGGCATTTGTTTTAACCTAATTACTTTTTACAAGTCTAGACACATTTTATCTTTTTTTTTTCAAATAGAGAATCAATAAAATGTACAGTTTAAAGTAAATGTAATGTTATGCTAATAGTATTGCTGGAATGGATAAATACTTCATATTAAATTCAATGATTTACTTTTTTGGAGAAAATACTGTTTTGCACTCATTACAATAATGCATGTATAACCAAAAGTTGAGGTATTTAGTCACATGATCTCTGCTGAAGGTGGCGAATAGCCTGTCTTTCCAAATGCCTAGCCATATGTACAGTCTTAGAGGATCCTAGAGCTAAGATTTCTCCAGCAAAAGGTTTTACAGCCTTTATGTTACTCTTTATGTATCCGTACCAGCATGGCTACTAAAATAGCTAAAGTTCACATTTAATATTGGTATGGAGTACTGCATACAATGCAGTTAACATAAAATCTATAATTCCAGATCTTTGTCCCGAACAAAAACGGGAGCCTGAGGAGAGGGGGATGCTCTTTGGTTTTATGCAAAGGTGTCCAAAAAAACTTTGATTTCCAGTGTTCCTACATATAGTCACTAGGACAAGATTTGAGGTGAAATATACACAGAGGGCAAACTTGACAGGGGTTATAACTATGGATGAGGTTCTAGTTCCAGGCAGATCTCACAGATTCGTGGTTTGGTAAATCTCTGAATTTGTGGACGTGGATTTGTGCTCAAACACATAATCCACTGCATAACCTTTGTCCCTGATCATATGGGTCCCTGAGTGCAAATAACCTGAAAGAATGGTCAAGCCAGCCCCTGGGCTTTTGGCAGCCATATTGTCAGTGTGTATCAGGACTGGTTAGGGTAAGCTTAGGGAGAGATACAGTGCAATACATTATACTGTGCCACACAGTGCTATACTTTTTACCGTGCTATACAGTTCTATACTTTGCTATACTGTGCTATGCAGTGTTACACTGTGGACTGTGTGAGTGATGAGCTACATACCCTTATTTAACCCCCCCCTTTTCCCCTCCTCCCCCACCCTCTCCACCTTCTCTAGGATTGCAGTTCCATAGATCAAACTGTTCTTCTGATCATGAGCTTGCTTGCTAGATCCTATGCCACCCCTTTACAGCCTTTTTTCTTTTGCAATCTATTAGGATCTTTTTTTGTTTCACTGTTGTTGGAGCTGCCCTTTGTACACAACACACAACCACATTGCTGTGCGCTAACTAGTGTGCATCGAAAGCACCACACATTCTTCTCCCATCACCAAAGTTTCAGTAAAATCTAGACATTCCATTTATCTCCCAAAAATATTACAATGGGAGGCATGTCTAAAATGAGAGACAGGGGTGCTGCATGTAGCAGTTGTAGGGGGCGAGCTGGTCCTGTAGGACTTAGTGGTGAGGACTGAACAAGCTAAAGAGATAGGAGTTGCATGTGGCAGTTGGTGGGAAGCAGGTCCTGCAAGACATAGTGGTGGTAGGGCAAAACATAATGAAAGTAGGGCATGTGTGCGTCTTTTCTTTTTCAAAGTGGTTAACAAATACAGTCACTGCGCGCACAGTATATAGTTGACCGGCTGACAAAACCTTCCATGCCTGCATCCTGCCGGGCACGGAGCAGTCAGTTGTCTGCCAGCATTACTAATGCGCCCTCCTTCTCCTTCACTAACCCTGCCATGTCCCCCCTGGCAGTGCTTTCCTTTCTATGCCCCTTTGCTGACAATTGTTTATTTGTTGCCCAAAAGGAACATATTGAATATCAAGATTTGCCCTCATAGACTTTAATGCATATGCATGTAGGGACTGTCCCTCATGTTGAACCAAATACCTCTGTCCCTCCTACATCCTCAGTTGTCCCTCTTTTTGGTCTGATGTACAGATATCTATGAAAATGCACTATCTACCTACCAAAAATGTTATTCTGCACTAAAACCTTTATCATATCTCTTAATTTTCTTGTTTGCCATTTTGAAAAGCCAGTTTAATGGAAAAGTAATAGTGAAAAAAGAAACAATTCTGGGTTTAAAGGAGAACTATGAGATGAGTGACTTCCACTCACCTCATAGTTCTAGCCGACCTGTGACAATGAGACTGTCACAGGTCGGCTCAGTAGATCGGGAGGGGAGCGAACACACACCGGGTTCGCTCACCTCTTGATCCTGTCACGGCTCTCTGCCGTGACAGGAGGAGGGGCTGAATTCCCCTCTCCCCGCTCCGATCTGCCAGCCGATCTGCATAGGCAGAGCCAGCTGTCACTCACGCAGCTGGGCGGATCCCGACGTCTAAGTCGGGATCCGCTCCGGCTGCGGCGTCTCAGTATACCACGAGCTGTAGCTCGCTGTATACTGAGCTTAGGGTAACGGGAGGACGCTAGTTTGTGTCCTCCCGTTACCCTAAGGAGAACTATGGGGAAAAACACTGACCCCATAGTTCTCCTTTAACTAATACATTTTTGGCATATAAATTCTTAATGGTTTGCATAACTGGGAAATAGCAATGGGGGTCCATTGCCTCAACACTGTGTGCTGGAAGGTGTCCCTCTTTCTCAGAATGATGGGAGGTATGTTTATCAGGGTTGAGGGAAAAGTTCAGATTTTCCAAATTTAGGATGTTTCACAAAACTAGCCACAAGTCAACCCCGGGTGGATTTGACCATCTCTAGGTAAAACCCTTCAAAACTCTAACCAAAACTAAAAACACCTAATGTATAACGTTCCTGTGTATCTACTATTAATATTACAAAAAAACTTAATTCCAATCGCAACAGAAGATATCTTTCCTTTCCCAGTTTGTCAAACACAGATGCTAGTGGCATGAAAGAAGAGTTTTGCTTTGGCTTGCTGAGCTCACTGTCTGAGCAATTTACAAAATAAACATTGCAATTAGATTATGACTCGGGTACTCTGCAGATTTTCACTACTTACAAATTAGGAAAATAATAAAGATGGCAATGCACCCTGCAGACTCTGTGAATTATGTATTGTGAGTTTGGATGCCATAATTGATTTTCAAGGTGGGGGAGGAGAAGGGCAGTGAGGGACTGCAGAATAGACCACATATGAGTACACAGCCACTGCACACAGCAGAGTAATGCAGGCACTGCTTCCCAATCTAATTTCTGCTACCTTCCCAATAAAAGAAAGGAAGCTAATTACACAAGGTTGAACACAGCTGGTGCTAGATTATCTCCAGGATCTCTCTAATTACAGCCCATGCCTTTAATTTAATATCTATCCTGATTGTGTATGCAGTACAGCACACTTCAGAGTAGTTACTGCATTATTAAAAGTCTCATGATAAAATAATTGGCTTGAATTGCTAGTGTACACCTTAAGCAGACTGCAATACAAGAATGTAGACTATGTAGCTTTGTTTTGTTTTTTTAGTGAAATGTCAATGAATGTGGTTCAGTTATCATAGTGAAGTCAGCCATTTAACAAAGAAGTCAAGGGTTTTGCTTTGATTACCTGGAAAGCTGATAGGACAACTGACATTATGAGTAGAGATGAGTTATTCAGAGAGTTTTCATTGCCCTCTGTTTTTTTCCATGTTTGTGAAATTCATTGGAGTCAATTGGAAAGACAAAAGTAAGATGTTTTTTGGTGGTTTTTAAAGCTATACCCAAGCAAAACATTTTCTTTCACAGACTGTTCTAGCTATGCACTTTATACCTAAAAATCTGTTTGCTATGTGTTGAGGGCTGCTGTATAGTATATAAATCATACCGCATGCTGGCTCCGACACATAGCGCTGGGCTTCTAGGTCCTGCAAAGGAAAGAGATGTGGCTGGAGAAGTTAAGGACTCGCATCCCTGCCTGCTCCTCACTCCTTGCCCGTTCTCAAATAGTCTTGTATTTTTCTCACATAGTACAAGGCATTCTGTGAATGGAGGACAAGAGGAGGGGGTGGGAATGCGGCATGATCTCTCTTGCTCCAATCACACTTCTCACTTGTATTTGTGAGAAAAATACGAGGCTATTTGTGAATGGATGAGCAAAGTTAAAGGGGCAGAAATGCGACTTGAGGCAGCAGGCTGCAAGGTAAGATTTTTATACTGTGCATCATCCCTCCACAGATAACATACACCTTATTAATGATGCCTTACATAGTTACAACTATGTAAGAGGAAATGTATCCCCAGAGTTCAACTTTAAAGGTACAATGGGCTTTAAATTACTTCTTAAGCTTTAAACTATCCTTGCCCTTTTCTTGTGCCCCTCATTAGCATTATTTTTTTACATTTCTTTTTTTCACAGGAGTAAAAGAAAGTAAAATAAAACATTTAAAGAAACAGTACACAAATAATGCTCAAATAAGGAAAAAAAGGAGAAAAACACATACAGTGAAAACTAAATGAAATAAACTAAACTACCCTAAATATAACCCCCGCCCCCCCCCAAAAAAAAAACACCATCTAGACAAAGATAAAAGATGTAGATCTTTTTTCTATCAAATTTAATCTAGGAAGTTAAATGGACAAAGTTGAGGGTTTCTACACCATACTTTAGCACTCCCTGCAGACAGGGCCGTGTTACTCAGAAGGCATTTGCCCAGGGCCCACATAAAGAGGGGGATTTTTTTTCTTTACCCTTCGTGGGGGTGCTATGCTGCTGAGACCACAAGTAAGGGCAGACTGACTGTTCGGGCCCTTTGGCACTGCCCGCTACCAGGAGGGGGCCCAGTCAGGAGCAGGGCTGTGGTACTCCCTTTCCTTAGGTCCGTGGCCATGCACAGCTTTTCATTTGCAGCCACAAGGAACTGTGTCTCTGCCTCCTGTCAGTCAGCCACAGAGCAGCAACAGAGTGATCTCCTCTTCAGCTCTAACGTCAGAGCAAGCAGGAGCCAAGCCAAGGAGAAGGAGACAGAGACGGTGTGGAAACATATTCTGAAGGTAGTGTACCACTACATGCGATGTGACACAGTATGATGGGGGGCACTTGGATGGATCATGGCAGGTTATTGGATGGCATAAAGGTTATCATTTCTACACTGCCACACCATTAAAAGCTGGGGAAAGAGGTGGTTGTAATTTTGCGGAGGAAGGGGGCCCCCACTATTATATTTTTTTTCCTGGGGCCACCAGAGCTTTGAATCAGCTCTGCCTGCACACTAGGCTTTATATCATGGTTATTCTGACTTTAAAACAGGTTGAGACACCAATGTCTGCTCTCATTTTAGGCACTACATGCTGGCATGTTTTTATTCTAAATATCTATATTTTCTGGATTTTTATTTTTTTATTTTTTTTATTCCCCATTCAAAACAATTAGTATTTCCTGCATAGAACATGTGTAGATAAGGGTTGAAAAGTATCATACAAGAACAAACAATGTTTAGCAAGTACCAATGTATGCTTTACCAATGGTTTAAAAGGTTGAAATTGGGTTGGGTTAGCTATAGTAAACATTTTCCTTTCTTGATTATTTTACTAAATGTGGTCTGTAGTCCTACTACAATGTGTTTACAAGAATGTAATATGTTCTGTGCCCAACAGACCCAAGAAGAACCTAATGAGCTAGCACAGGACATTGAAGGACATCATCTATCAGTAATTTGAAGGACACTCAAGCAACTTACCCCACTCCTACAAAAAAAATTATTAAAAAAACTTCTATGTAAAAATAAGTACTGTGATGTGCAATTAAAATCATGTGACTCCAAAAGCGCTCATCTGACATCACACCAAGGGTTAAAATATTAAGGGAGATATACCCTGCCATTTTCTGACGATGATAGTGCTTGGGGGATGGGAGGATTCTTGTCATCGGTCACAGTCTGACTTTTGACACCTTCATCACCAGGGTATAAAATAATCAATAGACACTGCCATCAATAACTTAAGCAGAGCTATGACTGCAGGAGTGTATGTGTGGCGTGGACAATGTCAACATGAAATACACCAACAATAATAGGTAGGGCCTGATTTTCTGTTAATCGTCAATTATTATTTCCCAGTAGTGCAGCACCACCACACCACTGCCTTGTCATTTAATGTATGATAAGCATATTTTACATGCTGCATTGAACCATAGGTGTGTGCGGGACATATTAACACAGGATTACTGATATAATATGAACATCATGAGCATGATGAACTAGAACTCTCAAAATGCTGTAACAGACTAGATTTTGTTGACTTTTGATGGGAATAGAAATCTTTTATATGCTGGGATTTGTAGTTCATGAATGGTTAAAAGATTAAATGTCACACGTCATGATGTGGAGTTTAAATTGCCTGCACATTTCTTTACTTGTTTACCCAACTACACCTAGAATGGCTTTGACCAGGTAATTAGAAGCAATATCTGCAACTGGAAAGTAAGGTTCTCCATCCTGTTTAGCAGCCATTTGTTTTTCACATTTCACTTCAAAATAGAATATATTATTTCATTAACACAAGTCTATATAAATTAAAGAAAAAATACCCTTTTAGTACGGTTCTGTAATAGTTCATACTTACCTTCCACCATGCACCACCTTAAAGATCTTTAGTAAATTAACCAGTATTCCAAAGCCTTTGTCCTGAGGTCTTCCAAGTTTTGCCTTATGCTACCCACACTGCAGGGTCCAGTCAACCCAATGGAAAGCCCATCAACAAGCTGACTGGTTCTAAATAACATTTCCATGAAGTGGACATAGCCTGCAGAGGGAATAGATAGATGGCATGATGCATAATTTTGAAGATTTTTAGAAAGATTTAGTACAGCACAATTCACCATTAAAATTATAGAAAAGTTGTATTTTGATTTGTAACTAGAAGGTTGGGGTAGAAAATGATGGGTACACTAAAAATGCTGTTTTCCTTTACATGCCATTTTGGGTTCTACAAAACAGAACACATTTTTAAGCATGGATTTCTTTCATAAGATCCAAATGTGTATACTTTTATGTGTATGCATAACCAAAGCTTTTTTGCATTTTGGTTGGAGTGGAGGAGGGTGAAAAAACACTGTTTGGTTATTTCTGCCATTTGTCCTGTTAGGGAGATTTCCCTTTTCGTCCTCCACCTGAGCCCCAACAGGAAGTGAGAGGAAATCCCCTCATATACAGTGGGGCAAAAAAATATTTAGTCAGCCACCAATTGTGCAAGTTCTCCATCACTAAAACAGTTGCCCACATTGAAACATTTATCCTCACATCTTGTTCTGTTACTAACTATATAATTTAGGATTTCTGCTCACTTTCTGCTTTGTTGACAAAAAGAGAGGATGATTCTCCCCAGTGGGGACCCAGGCAACAATAAAAACTTGGCAGAGGATCTACCCATTCCACAACATATCCAGATCTTTAAAAAAAAAGGGTTCGGCTTTTGCATTTACTTTAATATCATGGACAAAGGGTTTAGTCTGTTCCCTTACATCGTACACGTGGCCTAAGCACATTCAAACTAATTCATTCACCCTCCAGGACTTCTCATTCTATAAAAAGAAAAAAAGTCCATAAAAAAAGTGTTTTTTATATCTCCAGAACAGAAACATGCAGGATTCTAATGTGCAGTTTACTAAAATCATTATAATATATGTAATAGCTCTGAGTTGGCAAAGCTGGAGTTCCATGTTAAACAAATAGAATGCCATTAGGGAATTCCCTTTGCAGAATTTGCAAACACAGCACAGTTACTGTTCATGGTCACACTGTATGGGAGTCATCCTACTGACTGTAGTGATGTGTTAGATGTATCCTAATATCTCTAGAATTCTGCTATGATATGGAAGGCTTTTCTAAATGGTAATTGTGTTCAGTTTACAGGGATTTGCTTACCCAGTAATTGTGACATTTTTATGTGAAGTCAGCATTTTGGCTAGCCATGAAATATTGAAAAGGCATTTAGATTTGTAATTTGCCTTTATAGATATTCTACAATCATACCGTTTTTTCAAAGCTGCATGAATGACACTTTCAGTTTGATGGAAATGAACACATAGACACATGTTTGTAATATAGCAGTTGTCATTTTGCTGACTTCACAATTTTAGATGCTGAAACTACCCTTGGGTCTCACATTCGTGTGTGCTCAGGTTTTCCTGAAAAGCAGATAATTGGCATTAACTCGCTTGTTTATGTGTAAAATAACAAGCAAGTGTAAATTAAAAAAGAGGTTTATGAACTGACCTTGGAGAAATCACAGACTCTCTTAAAATGGAATGGATTTGAAACCTTATTAAAGAAAGAAATACACAGGGGAAATTCTTCAGGACACGGAGAGCTTTATAGAAAACAGAAATAAAACAAAAAATACTCAAGCATATTCAGAATACTGCATGGCATGTACAGAGAGTTATATACAATGATCTCCAAGAGTCAATACTTTTTTTTCCTAGTATTAATCTATTACATCAGCAATACAAAGGCATACGTACCCTAGAATGCAAAACCTCTACAACTGTTAGTATGTATTCTTTCCTGATATTTACGTCATTACACACATCTTTTATGACAGTATCTACTTTTATCTGGACTTTTCACTACACTTTCTGTTGCTTCAGTCTCCCAAATGATGATTAAATAACCACGTCAATAATGCAAACATATATAAACACATTTTTACCTTTATCTGTTGTTACTTTATAGTAGATGACACTACAAGATAACATAATGCTGCAATATATTAAATATCTTAGTCAGCAGATCAGCTATTGTGGTTTATGATTTCCAGGCACTGATAGCTCTGCCCTGCCCTAAGATTTCCCTCATACTAAACCTCCCTGTAACCCTAACACGAATCCTCCCTGTAACCCTAACACTAACCCTCCCAGTAACCCAACACGAACCCTCCCTGTAACCCTAACACTAACCCTCCCTGTTACCCAACACTGGAAGATAACATAATGCTGCAATATATTAAATATCTTAGCCAGCAGATCAGCTATTGTGGTTTATGATTTCCAGGCACTGATAGCTCTGCCCTGCCCTAAGATTCCCCTCATACTAACCCTCCCTGTAACCCTAACACAAATCCTCCCTGTAACCCTAACACTAACCCTCCCTGTAACCCAACATGAACCCTCCCTGTAACCCAAAATGAACCCTCCCTGTAACCCTAACCCTCCCTTTTACCTAACACAAACCCTCCCTGTAACACTAACACAAACCCTCCCTGTAACCTAACACGAATCCTCCCTGTAACCCTAACACTAACCCTTTCTGTAAAAGTAACTCTCACATTAACTCTCCTTGTAAGCATGCACTAACACTAATCCTCCCTGTAACCCTAACACTAACCCTCCCTGTAACCCTAACACAAATCCTCCCTATAACCCTAACACTAACCCTCCCTGTAACCCTAACACGAATCCTCCCTGTAAACCTAACACTAACTTACCCTGTGACCCTAACACGAATCCTCCCTGTAAACCTAACACTAACCCTCCTTGTAACCCGACAGGAACCCTCCCTGTAACCCTAACACTAACTCTCCCTGTAACCAAACACGAATCCTCCCTGTAACCCTAATACTAACCCTTCCTGTAAAAGTAACTCTCACATTCCCTATCCCTGTAAGCATGCACCAACATTAACCCTCCCTGTAAGCCTAACACTAACCCTCCCTGTAAGCTTAACACGAATCCTCCCTGTAACCCTAACACTAACCCTCCATGTAACCCTAACACGAATCATTCCCTGTAACCCTAACACTTAACACTAACTCTCGCATTAACACTCCATTTAACCCTAACACTAACTATGCCTATGTCTAATGTTAATTTAATCCCTTGCATGTCTAATGACCTATTCTGTACGCTGTCACAAAAACTAACCCCTCTGCAATAGAACATACCAGCACTGGGATCTCAACTTCCACTCTTCAGATAGATATGTATGTAATTCTGTTTTGAATTGTTTTAAAAATGTCTGTGTGTGATATGTGTGTACATTGAATTTATATGTAAAAATAGAAATGTTTTTGTAGGGTGTGAAAAGTATATAGGTTTTAAGCTGTCCTCAACTGGAAGTCACTGAAAGTCAATGAAGGCCACTTTCAGGTACCTAACATAATATGGAATTTGATTTGATAATGTACAAGAACCTTTAATAAAAACCAGGTTATGATTATCATATCACATTTAGTGCAATATACAATGTTATGAGTAACCTATGGCATCCAATCATAAATCATCTCTCGAATGGCTTTTGATTGATTGCTATAATGTTATCCACTATAGCAATCCAATGTGCTTTTCATTTTAGTTGATTTGGCTGCATTTTATAGTAGTTGATACTTTAAAGTGCACATATATATAGGCAAAACTTTTTTTTTTAAGTTAGGCAGGGGATGTTGGGTTTAGAGTCAGTGGAGACACCTTTTTCCCATGATAACTCTTACAGGAGTGAATTTCCCATCCTAGGGGTAGATTTCCTCTCACTTCCTGTTGTCTCAAGGAGAAAGAAAGAAAGATTACATCTTTCTAATGAGGATACAGACAGCAGTATAAACCTCACAGTGACCCCGAAGAAGAGGTGGTCACCCCTCGTCTGCACGTCTAACAAGAGCCAACTTCCTGTAATGTACGTACTGCACTACGAACCAGTCCCAAAAAGGCGGGCACTCCTCGTCGGCATGAGCACGGTAGCATTACAACTACCCCTGATGTATAGTAATAGTCTCCATTTGTAATTAGGAGTCGGATGTATGTAACTCTGGGGCTGCCTGTATATGTGTAGTAAGTCCCAGGTGAAGAGCTTGCATAGTATTGAGTTAGCGACCTTGCATATAGTTTTGCAGGTGGAATATAGGTAAGATGGACAGATTTAGTTCGTTCAACTTTTACTGAATGTGGTTTGGGTCAAATCATTCAAATCATCTAAAGACTGTATAAAATATTAGAGTTGTTTTTATTAAAGTAAATAATTAAATATAGGGCTCTGAGTGATGCAAAATAAACATCTGTTCTCCTTGAAAATTATTTTCTTCAAACACCCTGAAACCAATTGGATAAGCCCTTGAGTACCCAGCGAGAAGAGAACTAAAGAAGTATTATTATTATTATTATTATTATTATTATTATTATTATTATTATTATTATTATTATTATTATTATTATTATTATTATTATTATTATTATTATTATTATTATTATTATTATTATTATTATTATTATTATTATTATTATTATTATTATTATTATTATTATTATTATTATTATTATTATTATTATTATTATTATTATTATTATTATTATTATTATTATTATTATTATGATTATTATTATTATTATTGCTATTATTATTGCAGAACAGAGCCACCCTTGATTTTATATTAGCATCAAAGGAGGGCATCTGTGTCTTAATCAATAGTGAGCATTGTGTATACATACCAGATCATACCGGAAATGTGGAAGACTTAAGTAATGAAGCCAGGAAAGCGGTAGTTAATGTGAATCAAAAGTACTAATGGTATGTTTGGGTGGTTAAGAACTTTAAGTTCTGATCGATATAATTATTATAATTCATGTCTCTTCCTATATGCTGTAAGCTTGTTCTTCACTATCAAGTATTCTACCTCTACCATATAGTCTTGCCTTTAAAAATGGTCCATGTACAAGGATGGAAAGTGAAGGTTAAGGATCCTTTATAATAAATCATTTGTGTCTGTAAAATGTTATTCTTTGTATCTCATTTACAATGTGAGAGTCAATGATTTTTTTAAGTGACTCAAGTTTAGTTTAAGTGATTCAAGTCTACACACTATTCTTAGGTATGTGAAAATGTAGTTGTCACACTGTGGTGCAGGATGCATCATAATGTATGTGACCAATCAGGTATGTTTAGGATATCATTTAGGTTTTGGTACACCTTCTGAAACTTTGTTGCAAGTGATTTTAAAGGTTCACAGCCTGTTTTGCCAGTCTCAATTGGAGTTAGAATATTGTAAAAGTGCCTAACAAGTGAGTTCAGATTATCATTCCTTACGTGTCCATACATATATATTACAGTGTTTAAAGATGAGTTCTAATTAGTTGCTATGGGATACTCCACTTTGCACTGCTTTATTGGATAACCTCAATAGTTTTATGATGCAGATGTTATTAATAGTTCACAGCTTCTGACAGCCAAGCTTGTGTGATTTTATCATTATAGACAGCAGTGACAGCCTGGGCCCAGGTGAAAGCCCTGGGAAGCAATGAATGCCTCAGAAAAATTCTGAGAGGGAGAGAGAGAGGGGGAGAGAGAGGGGGAGATAGAGGGGGAGAGAGAGAGAGAGATAAAGAGTCCATAGATACATGTAACCTATGTGTTTACTGTAGTTATATGTCAGTTTAGAAATTAGTTCTGATTAGATGCTATGGGATACTGCAATTGTCTTTGTGCTGAAGACTTTATTAATAGTATGTGACAGACAAGCTCATCCAACCAGGCAGTGTGCTTTATTTCAGCACCTTGGACAGCAGCCACAGCCTGGACCCAGTTGATTACCTTATAAAACATTTACAGGGTTATTCACAAAAGGGTGAAGAGTTTGGAGAAGGCAGGAGAAGTGAACAATCTAGGACAACATAGCTGAACTGGAAAGTGAGCTGAATTGGAGTTTTTTTCCAAATCAGCTATTTTGTCCTACATTGTTCACTTCTCCTGCCTTCTCTAAACTCTTCACCTTTTTGTGAATAACCCTGTTAGAACAGGGGTCTCAAAGTACCGGCCCACGGGCCAATTCCAGCCCACGAACTGGTATCATGCAACCCACAGCCAGCTGATAAGTCAGGCATGCAGTCACAGACCGCGTACCTTACTTGGGGGAACAGCTACACGTTCTGTATCTCTGTCGGATGCAGATTGCATAGCTGCTCCTGGCGGTGCCAGCAGTGTGTCAGAGTGGTCTTCACTGAGCGCCAGCCGAATGGAAGGATTGGTAAGGTCTGCACCACCCAAAGGTGCAGACTGTAATAATCAACCACTGAACCACCAGGGAACAACGTGCCCTCTTTCTTTGGGAATTATTATATGTGTGTATTTCTGTATGTGGGGGTGTGTGTTTTTTCTGTCTGTGTGTATTATTGTGTGTGTATTTCTGTGTGTGAATTATTGTGTGTGAATTATTGTGTGTGAATTATTGTATGTGTATTATTGTGTGTGTATTTCTATGTGTGTGTGTGGGTGGTGTATTTTTGTATATAGTTACATTTTGTTTTGAAGTATTACATTGTATGAAGACTTTTATAATTAGTTAGCAGCATCTTGCAGACAAGTTCATCCAGCTGGGCAGTGTGTGTGATTTCAGCACCACAGGCAGCAGTCACAGCCTGGACAAAGGTCATCTCCCAGAAAAGTATAGAGTCTCAGCAAAATGATCTGAGCCTTCATGTCCACCGTGTTCCTTTATCCCTTTAATACTATTATATACATATCCATACACTTATGTTACCTATTTGTTTACTGCAGTCATATCATTTTAGAGATAAGTTCTGATTAGTTGCTATGGGATGCTGCAATACTCTTTCTGATAAAGACTTTATTCATAGTTGGCAGTATGCTGCAGACAAGTTCATCCAGCCAAGCAGTATGTGATTCCAGCACCATGGACAGAAGTCACAGCCTGGACCCAGATGAATGCCCAGGGAGGTGTAGAGAACCTCAAGAAAATCGTGTAAGCCTCCTTGTCTACTCTGTGCTCCTAATGTCAGTATATACATATACTGTACATACGCTCATGTTACCTATGTGTTTACTGCAATCAGATAATTTTAGACATGAGTTCTGATTAGTTGCTCTGGGATGCTGCAATTCTCTTTGTGCTAAATACTTTTTAATTAGTTAGCAGCATCTTGCAGTATCAGCACCATGGACAGTAGTCACAGCCTGGACCCAGGTGATTGCCCAGAGAAGTATAGAGAGCCTCAAGAAAATGATGTCAGCCTCCTTTTCTACTGTGTGCCATTAATATCAGTATATACGTATCCATACACTCATGTTACCTATGTGTTTACTGCAGTTAGATCACTTTAGATATAAGTTCTGATTAGTTCCAATGGGGTACTGCAATTCTCTTTGTGCAGCGTGTGTGATTTCAGCATAATGGACATTAGTCACAGCCTGGACCCAGATGAGAAATATAGAGAAATATAGAGAGCCTTAGGAAATTGATTTTAGTCTTCTTGTCCACTGTGGGCCATTATCCCTTAATAATATGTACATATTCATGTGTTAACTGCAGTCATATCATTTTAGAAATGAGCCCTGATGAATTACTTCTGTGGGATGCTGCAAATCTCTTTGTTCTATAGACTTTAGACTCATAGCGGACAGCATCTTGCAGACAAGCTCATCCAGTCAAGCAGTGTGTGTGATTTCAGCACCATGGACAGCAATCACACCCCGGACCCGGGTAAATGCCCAGGGAAGTATAGAGTCTCAGGAAAATGATCAGAGGATCCTTTTCTAATGTTTGCTATTATCCCTTTAATGATGGTAACTACATACCCATACTCTCATGTTACCTATGTGTTTATTGTAGTAATATCATTTTGGAGATGAGTCGTCTTGTCCGCTGTGTGCTATTACTTCTTACTGTTCTCATACAGTTACATATGTGTTAACTCCTGTCAGATCACTTTAGAGGTAAGTTCTGATGAGTTACTACTATGGGATGCTGCAATTCTCTTTGTGCAGTGTGTGGTTTCAGCACCATGGACAGTAGTCACTGGCTGGGCCCAGGTGATTGCCCAGGGAAGTATACTGTAGAGCAGGGGTGCCCATAAGGTCGATCGTGATCTACCAGTCGATCGCAAAGCTATCGCTGGTAGATCGCGGGTCGACTCCCTGTCCCTCGCTCCGTTTACCCGAATATGTCGGACGCTGAAGCATCCGACATATTCGGCTCTCCCCTTCTGTCTGCATCCGTCAGAAGTACTTGCCGCACGTAGCGTAGGTCGCGCCGTCTCTTCCATGAGACACTTGCTCCGCCCCTCAGCCCGCCCCTCCGTCTCCTCCGTCTTCTTCACTGTCCATAGCCTCCAGCAATCGTGACACTGGCAGCTCCTCCCTCCTCCTCCCTCTAAGCACATTCGGCTCTCCCCTTCTGTCTGCATCCGTCAGAAGTACTTGCCGCACCCTCCAATCTCTTCCATGAGACACTTGCTCCGCCCCTCAGCCCGCCCCTCCGTCTCCTCCGTCTTCTTCACTGTCCATAGCCTCCAGCAATCGTGACACTGGCAGCTCCTCCCTCCTCCTCCCTCTCAGTATATTTGACTGGCCCATCCCCGCCTGCAGCTTTGGACACTCCTCCCAGTCTGCACGTTGGAACCACACATGAAGAGCCAGAAGCAGGTAGGCCATTGGCTTGAGTGGGAGCTGATAAGGGCTGCGCAGGTAAGATTTGTAATTCCTTGTACACACCATCCTCCGTGCGTTCCGGCCCTATTGTGTCCGGAACGCACTGGATCGCATTGCGGCTAGCTCAATTTGCTGTTTTCTTGCGGGAGGGAGTGTGGCGGTGTGTTGAAGTGAATGGTATCGCAGCCACGCCCTCTGGCCGCAATGCAATGAGCCACGCGGGAATGCAAGGCACATCAATGCCTGCAGTCCGGTCAGGATATACGGGCGGGGGACATGGCTATGGTGACATTGACTTTAATGCACTGCCATGCCCCCTCCCACACCTGAACGCAGATAAAGCCTGAATCAAAGAATGCAATGTTTTAGGACGGTGTTTAGGGTTTGTTCGCACGAGTTACAGTACAGTACGTTCCAGCACAGTTAGCTGGAACGCACTGTATTGCATGGTAAACCCCTCCCCCATGTTCTGGGCTGGGAGGGGCCGTGGCGGTAAAGTGAAGTCACCAGAACGCGTAAACCACAATGCCTGCATTCTGGTCCAGTGTGTTATTGTAGTCATATAATTTTAGAGACAAGTCTTCATGTCCACTGTGTGCCATTGCCTTTTACTATTAGTATATACATAATCATACATTCATGTTACATATGTGTTAACTGCAGTCATATTATTTTAGAGATGATGAGTTACTTCTATGGAATGCTGCAATCTTTTTTCTATAGACTTTATTCATAGTTGCCATTATCTTGCAGACAAGCTCATCCAGCCGAGCGGTGTGTGTGATTTCAGCACCATGGACAGCAGTCACAGCCTGGACCCAGGTGATTGCCCAGGGAAGTATAGAGAGCCCCAAGAAAATGATCTAAATCTTCTTGTCCACTGTGAGCCATTACCTCTTACCATTAGTATATACATCCTCATACATTCATGTTACATATGTGTTAACTGCAGTCATATTATTTTAGAGATGATGAGTTACTTCTATGGAATGCTGCAATCTTTTTTCTATAGACTTTATTCATAGTTGCCATTATCTTGCAGACAAGCTCATCCAGCCGAGCGGTGTGTGTGATTTCAGCACCATGGACAGCAGTCACAGCCTGGACCCAGGTGATTGCCCAGGGAAGTATAGAGAGCCCCAAGAAAATGATCTAAATCTTCTTGTCCACTGTGAGCCATTGCCTTTTACTATTAGTATATACATAATCATACATTCATGTTACATATGTGTTAACTGCAGTCATATTATTTTAGAGATAAGTCCCGATGAGTTACTTCTTTAGGATGCTGCAATCTTTTTTTCTATAGACTTTATTCACAGTTGCCAGCATCTTACAGACAAGCTCATCCAGCCGAGCGGTGTGTGATTTCAGCACCATGGACAGCAGTCACAGCCTGGACCCAGGTGATTGTCTTATGAAGTGTTCAGAGCCTCAGGAAAATGATGTGAGCCTCATTGGGAAGGCTGTCTGTCTGCTTTGTGTACACGTGAAAGGCTGGCATTTAGTCCCCAGGTGTGCTTATTAATGATTAGCCTGTTTGTTTGTGCCTGTGATAGGGTGATTGAATGCTTTGCTCAGAGGAAGGGGCAGATCTCTCCATGTTTCCAATATTATTTCACTTCATTGGACAAGTGGTAGAGTTGGGGGAGGGGTAGAGGCAGCAATACCACAGACCCATGTTTTCTGTCTTCTCTGAATGTAGAAGCAGCTGGGAGAAAAGACTCCACTCACCTCCCTTGTGACTGAGCAGCAGCAGCTCAACACATCCCTTCAAGCTGTGCTGACCCCTGCAAGGCAATGATGAAGAGACCCTGAGTAAGTTGGCTTGCATGGCATTTCATGGCTGAATTTATTTATTTTTAGTCTGCCATATGCATTTGCTGTTGTTACTTGATCACCTTAGTTATTTTGTGAAATAATGACGTCAGTGACTATTAACATGTAAATTTGACCTCATTGATTTAGCAGCCTTTGCTGTATTTGTTGCATGGATAATCGCATGCAGAGCCCACCACCCACCCCCGATGCTGCTCTGTTAGATGTGTGCAGTCAGGGAGGTTACATTCCTCAGACATCCTGGATCAGAAACAGTAGTATAGTATAGAGAAGAATCCAAGAGATCAGTGAGCTGCTGTGTGCTGGATTCATCAGTGTTGGATGGGTGAAGAATGTGCCTATTTACATAATGGTGCAGCATAGCTGTGTTCAGTGTGCTAAGGCTTACTACAGGACTAGAGAGGTTGGAGGAAAAAGATGAAGTATCATGAAGTCTCATATGCCCTTGTAAATGGTGCAGGCTTACTGACTGATTCCCCTTGAAGAAGTGATTTGTCCCATCCCAAATCTGTCCATATATTCATGAATTATGCTTGTTGTACACTAAATACCGTACAGAACAGTTCTTACGTTTATCCTGTTATCTGCCCTTTATAGAAACCACTGTTTATCCTCAGAGATTAGCAATATTTTTACTATTTCTGGGTATATTTACGGAAAATAATGCTTCCCAGGTGAAATGTGATTTTGGCAATTCCTTTCACAGTGTGACAATTTGGTCTGTCCTTAAAAATAAAAATCATACACTACACAAACCCACGCAATTGGAAATCATCAGATTCACAAATTTCACAGATCATGGCAATTTGCTTATCTCTCTTTACTAGTTGTGTGTGTCTCTTTATCTCACATACTAATGAAGTGTGTACATACACTATAAGTACTACCTTTGTGTTTATATGTTTTACAAACAATACCACCTGTTTTAAAAAAAATACGTCTACATACAAACTTGAGCGTCAGCGTCTTTGGCAGTTTTTCACTCTGTTTTTTTTATGTGTTTGTACACACTGTTGTTTGATATTTTCACACTTCAGAGTTTTGTGTTGTAGCCAATGGAAACCTAGTTACTAGGAGGAGGAGATAGTCGTGAAAAAAAACGTGTTAAGCACAGTGTTTATCAGGCGCTCCCATTGAAGTCTATTGTGCCCAAAACATACGCACATGAAATAATATAGAAATCCCATTCACATCGCATCCCATTAAAACACATTTCCCATGTGTGCCCATTCACATTGCTCATATGTGAATGGGTACATAAAATAATATAGAAATCTGAGTGTCAAATCACTCAGTTGTGAATGGGGATAAAATTAAACACTTAGCAAATACTTAACGCTTTTTCGTCTTTGTTTTATATGGTTAACTGTTTTCTTGAAAGGGTACTCTGAATTTACTGTAACAAGCAGAGGGCCCCCATGAAATCAGGCCTCGGGGTTTGCATGCCCTGGGTGAGAAACTCTGATATTGAATCTATATGAGACCTTCTAAACACTTCTTCCCTACTGAGTATTTCATTAAAAATTGCAATGCTTGTGGAAATATTTTGAAATCTAATAATAGGAGGAACTGGGTCGATGGAACGGGTATGGTAATTGAGTTTGACACCATTGAGTGTAAAAATTTGTTTCAATGGTATGTGGTGGAATTTCTGAAATAATGTTCCATGGTTCAAGGCGACTACTTTGGGAATGGAACAAACATAAAGATACCTTGTCGCACTCCTTACCGGGAAGCCCCAAATTAGATGAGGGGGGTGCTTGCAGTGACCGCGGATGGTGCCGCCAAACAGTGCATGTCACCAGCACACCAACAATATTGCAGTCCAAAGTGTTCGTTTTATTGGAACGTCATGTCACCAGAACTAGTGCATTGCTGAGCCTGATGAAGGGGACCCTGCGTGGCCCCGATAGCGCTAGTTCTGGTGACATGACGTTCCAATAAAATGAACACTTTGGACTGCAATATTGTTGGTGTGCTGGTGACATACATTTATTTTGTACTTTGGTAATGGGATGTTTTATAAACATTTATTCTACATTTTGTCATATTTGTCTCTCTGTATATTATTAATAAGCGTGTTTAGAGAAGTCACCAGCCATGACTTATTTTGATATTGGGACATGTTAAGGCTCAGTGTCACTATAATTCATGCATTGATATGCATTGTGACAACTCATCCTGTTACACTTTTAGTCCTGTGTTGGTGAAATAATCCCATTCACCTGATACATTTACTACCAATTGTATAAGGATATTTGAATTACTGAATGAATGACTTTTTTTTACCAGTGTTCCTAACAAATGTGCATGGGTCATTTATACCATCTACTGTATATAATGTGTATTCATATGTCCATTAGAAACACAACAAAATACATGACAATGCATGTGGCAATAAATCCTAATGCAGCAAAAGTTATAAGGGGAATTTATCAAAATTGGAGCAGACAGAATCTGGAAGCAGTTGCTCATGGCAACCAATCAGCTTCTTTTTTTAATTTTCAAGCCTTAACTGACCAAACTGAAGACAGAAGCTGATTGGTTGCTGTGGACAACTGCTACAGATTCTGTCTGCTCCAGCTTTGATAAATTCCCCCCTATGTTTTTAATTGCATTGTTGGCCTTGGTGGTTCTGTAGCTTTATCCTCCTTCTGAGTAGTCAGGACTACGACTCTTTATTCATCTGCAGAATTAATGTAAAGTGCATATGGCTGAACTCTAGGCAAGCTGTTAAATACATATTTACATGTCATATGTGAGAACTGTTTCACCTCCTGAACGATTTGCTATTCTGTGTAAGCAGTTTTGTTATCAGGCACCCCTGCCACACGGAACAACCAAATCCAAGCAGAAAAGGTTGTTCAAAAACACAACCAGTCTGCTCACTGGACAATAAAGGAATAGCAGCAGATTGATAAGGTCATCCTTTTGCTCTCTGTACTCTCTCCCCCTGTCCGCATGTTCATGGTCAGGTCACTAAAGCAGATCTTGCAATACAAAACAGCAAAAGAGTCCCCAGCTCACTTGCCAGCTAGCCTGCAACAAACCACATTACCCTGTCTAACAGTATGCATTAAAAACAGAGGTTTTAGTTACACAAACCTTTGGCCAAAAATATGTAGAAGCCACACTGCCCCGTCAAGGCTCCTCTGTGAAGTGTGGTCCTAACTCTTTTTATGAGTCTCCATGTTGGAGCATATTAATGCCGTCGATAAATGAAATGTACCTGGAGGCAGCTCACTCCTCCTCAAAAAGTGCAGGGACGCACTGAAGGCCTAGCAATCCAAAATGCACGCTGGGGCCCGCAGTGCATCCCCACATCCAAACTGGCATTTTTCCTTGTTGTCAGTCCTGCCATTGTTTATAGGGTAGAGTCGCACTGTTTATAAACATCACTTGTAGGAACATGTGCTAAACATATCATCATATTGCTGTTCAAGACTGAAAGCACAAAAATAAAAAGAGATCTATAAATTAAGGTATGGCATAAAATCAATAACCGTGAACTCTGAGGTGACGCTATCAATCATTTTGTCACCTTGCTTCTTTTATAGCGGAGCAGAACACTTGCTTTTTCCATCGGAACCCCTAAAATACTTCTAAATGTGAGTGGTAGAGGACGCACACTTGTCATATTACTATTGCGAATCAAGCATGACACTACAAGCACATCCAGATCATTAGTTTTATTATCAATATTTTTACTGCAGAGTTTTCACCACAAAACTTTGGACATGGTGAACTTCAGTACAAAAAAATGTCGGTGATTTATTGGCATGATTAAAAACGATCATACTTTGTGTCTGTATGGCATTAGAGTTAGGAGTTAGATTCATTTTAAAGCAGGGATCCCAACCTGAAAAATGCAATTTCAGGGAGGTGCCCTTCTCATTTCAGGGAGGTGCCCTCAAATTTTTTTAGTATTCTGTAGTATTCTGACAGCTGCTGCCATCAGAATAATAATTAAAAAAAAAAAAAACAGAATAGGAATACATAGTTAGATTGCTATTGGCTATTTCAATTTGCAATATCCAATAGCAAGCTGGCTATTGCACCTGCCCTCTGCTGCTGTCAATCACTAGAAGGGGACTTGATGGAGAACTTCAGGTTCCCCTCTGTTGATTGACAGCAGCAGTGGGTGGGTGCATTATCTAGTTTGCTATTGGCTATTGCAAAGTGAAATAGCCAATAGGAATCTAGCTATGCATTCCTATGCCGGTTTTTGTTTTTTTCTGACATCCGGCGGCTGGGGGCCCTGCTGTCCGGAAAAAAAAACAGAGCAGGGACAGGTTTACTCTGCTTGATCGAGCAGAGTAAACCTTTCCGGGAGAAAGTGTTTCTCTCCTGGGCGGCCGGGAGCCGCTTTCTAATAGTGGGAGACTCCCGGAGCATCCGGGAGAGTTGGGATGTCTGTTAAAGCCGTACCCCAGCTTCGGGCCTGCCCTCATCCCCCCTAGCTGTGATGACACCCTTTAGGAATGAGGGCCATGATACCCATGCATTCATAGTACTAGACTGTAAGCTCTCACGAACAGGGCCCTCCTAACCCTCCTGTATTGAAATTGTATTGTAACTGTACTGTCTCCCTCCATTTTGTAAAGCGCTGTGCAAACTGTTTGCAATATAAATCCTGTATAATAATATTAATAATAATAGTATATCCTCAGTCTTCCAGGTTGAGTGATGCAGGGTGTCATTCAGCCTAGAAGACTGAGGACATGTTGTGGCGAAAGAGAAGTTCTATGGGTGGTTTCTCTGGATTGAAGCATTGAAGTATTGATTCAAGTATTCTAGCTTGAGCTGCTTTTTTATTTTGCAGTCAGCCTGAGGGTCAGTTTGAGTTGTAAAAATAATTGCTGAGTTGGGCTATAGGGGTTAAGTTTAGGAGTATCTTTAGTAAGCGCGGTTGAGGGTTAAAGCTGTAACAAACCACTATGTGACGGGCTGGGGTACAGGTATGCACAGCATATATGCACATTATGACACATTTACCTTACAAATGTTCCCTTCTCCAGCACCGTCAGATCCATCTTAATTTCTCCCACTTTGTCCCCCACTGCTGTCATCTCCGCCACTTCATGTTCCATGATCCCTTTCAGCCATTGAATGACCACTGATGATGTAATTTCTGCGCATATGCACAGGAGTTACATCCTCCCAGCATCAGGCCCATTCACAGCATCTTAGAGATGCCATAAATGAGCTAAGTGTGCAAATATGCAGGAAAAATAAAAATCACTGGGGGAAAGAGGGAGAACTTTATACTTTGGATTTTGCATGTCCCCCTACCTACCTCCCAGCAATTTTTTAAACTTAACTTCCGCTTCATGTTTACAGTTTTTATTAAAGTTCAGGGGTTGGGTTTAAGTTAAAGTAAACCTCTACTCATTACAGATTAAGTAACTGTTATTGAAGAACTCCAGGAAAAGGTTGTATTGACCCTTGCAGGAGGCTACCCCCACACTGCAAGGGTTAACTGCTCATTTGTGTCTAGGTGCTAAAAAAAAGTTATACTCACCCGAACTGCCGAACAAACTCCCTGCTTCTCTGGTCCCTGAAGCATGTCTACTCCTCTTCTGCACAGATGGAATGTTTGTCAGCATCCTCAAGTCTATACACTTGTATACAGCATGATGACACAAGGATTCTTGGACTGCCGCATTGGAGGGGGAGAGAGGCTCTAGGGTCCCGGTCTAAGTACGAGTTGGCTGGAATGATCGGGTGAGTATAACCTTTTTTTTAGCACCAGGAAATAAACAAGCAGTTGACGATTGCAGTGTTGGGGTCACCCCATTGCAAAGGTTAATACACTTTTCCCCTGAGTTCTTCTTTAAGCCTGATAGCACCTTACGGAGCTGGAACCTGCTTTAGCCATGAACCCCCACCACCCCGATCGACTGCTTCAGCTTCATGCTTTTGCAAGTATAGGGTATCAGTGACACTTTCCTGTCCCCACAAGTCAGCACTTAGTTCCTAAGTAACATATCACATGTAACGGCATGCTTAGCCCTTTCAGGAGGTTGGTATTTGAATTGGATTTTCAGGGCCCTACAGTGGCAGACAGAAGTATCAGGGGAGTGAAGGTAAAGTGATTCCATTGCTTAATTATATTTTGGAATTAAAGCTGTACATGGGAATGTGAATACTTACCTCTCCTACTGCCCACACTATCAAATGCTGATCTGATCAAGAGGAATAGTAAGAAGTTTGTATAAAAACCAACTCTACTGGAAGTGTATGAATCAAAATGGACATTGGCACTGACACAGGTCTAAAGGCAATCTGACATGTGAGAAACATGGGGGGCCGCCATTGCTGATGCTGACTCTCTCTAATTAAGAAAATGCTAGTCGCCAGGCTGTTAGGCTGACCCTTTTGTTTAAATTGTATTGGGCTTGTACTTGGAATATGTATGCTAATAGGGACTTCTGGCTTTTCTATCATTTAAAAGATACTAAAGCCAACAGTTTAACATAACAAGCAGGCAATTCACCTATTCAGAACAAAGTCATCATTATTTTTCTAATGGCTGGAAACCTAAGCACATAAAAAAAATACTATTATGTTGTAACGCCCAGTAATATTTACCTTAATGCCTGGCCCCACAATCTTCTGCCCCACCCAGTTGTGACAACCTGACCACTAAATACATTCTGGGTACCATTCTACTACCAGTTTCTGCTCCTCTGAACAATGACATAATGCTTGTACTGTAATCAGTGCAAGACCAGCGTGGCCAGGTCCACATCATCAGGATGGGACTTGGGCATTGCTAGAAGTATCTGCCCACATTCCATACTTAAAGATCATAACTTTGTCACTCATATGAGTAGTTTAACTGAACATACAAGTTTAAAAAAGGCAGTTTCTAATGATTAATAGGATTAAAATGTTACTGTGAAACACTTATAGACGATATTAATGCCATACTTCATGTCCATTAGTGGTATTACCAAACAGTGCAAATCAATGACATATCTGAATAGTTGATTTCTTGCAACCCTCGAATCACAATCTCATCTTAACCGATGACAAGCAGCTGTAACTGCTTTAAAGACTAGACTTAGACTAATCCATGGTTTAACTCTAAATGGATTGTCTGCCTTCAGCACAGGTTTTTGGGCCCCAGTATTTGCCGCATTGTATTTCAGAGCCAAAATATTTGCCCTTGATATATTAAAGTGTATATCCAGCAAATAAGGGAATAGTTCCAACAGAAACAGACATAAATATATATACAGTATATGTGTATAAATATATACAGATTTTTTTTTTATAAGAGTAGGAGAAAGCTGCTTAAATTGCTGTCTGTGTTACTGTTGGAGATTTTCACTCACTTCCTGTTTGGCGAAACCAATGCCAATGGGACAGTAAGTTAGGGGTAATATCTGTAACAGAACTCCAGATAGCTGTAAAAGATTGAGAGGTTCTAATCATATCCCACTCTAAACTAAAATTCTAACTATAAGAAAGTTTTGTCCAAACAAAGGCTTTAAAACATGTATGGAATTGAATTTTTGGCATAGCCATGTATTATTTGCACTGATATACAGTACACTGCCTGTCCAAAAAAAAAAGTCACACACCGCCTTTAGCTTTGATTACGGCATGCATTCTCCGTGGCATCATTGCGATAAGCTTATGCAATGTCGCAACATTTATTTCCATCCAGAGTTGCATTAATTTTTCACCAAGATCTTGTAGTGATGATGGGAGAGTCAGACCACTGCGTAAAGTCTTCTCCAGCACATTCCAAAGATTCTCAATGGGGTTAAGGTCTGGAGTCTGTGGTGGCCAATCCATGTGTGAAAATGATGTCACATGCTCCCTGAACCACTCTTTCACAATTTGAGCCCGATGAATCCTGGTATTGTCATCTTAGAATATGTCCAATGTGCCATCAGGGAAGAAAAAATCAATTGATGGAAAAGCCTGGTCATTCAGTATACTCAGGTAGGTAGCTGACCTCATTTTTGGCACATAACATTGCTGAACCTAAACCTATTATCCAATAGAAGGCTCTGACCTATTTGCATAGCTAACTTCAGGTGGTGACTTTTTTTTGGACAGGTAGTGTCTGTCGGCATGTTATTTGTGGTAAGAGCAAGAATAATAGGTGAACCATGAGCTTTAGGATTGGGGTTAGCAGTTAGGTTGAATATAGGACATTTTTTAGTGGGTAGGTTTAAGTTTAGGCTTGGGCTTTAACTTTTAGTTCCTAACTCTGGCCTGGGGTCCACTCTCTTCAGCATCCCGGTGCTTTTCTCTGTGGCCTCCTGTAAGTCCAGGGTGAGGGCCCTGGGCTTGCAGGAAGTGGGTTAAAAGAGGCTAGGCATCATTCAACCCAGAAGAGAAGCAGTGGGGTTGTTATTTGCATTGTTACAATACCAAGTTGTTTATGATCAGGGTAAGAAAACTTATGCTAGAGTATCTGATTCAACGTATATATTAAAAATAATTAATTTACCTATAATTGCACCATTATTTTGATGTTTAGCAAAAAAAGGAAAAACCATATGCAGTACATGTAAAGAAGTTACATAATTGTGCCCTATAAAACTTGCACATAGAGAGCACATGTTTCCACAGTTATGATGCGGGTGCGTCAGTTATGAATATAGTTAATAGGAAGAAACTTTTGATTGGCTGAACCTGGCCTCTTGCGCAGATATCACTCTTTCTCCACTAACTGCTGGTACAAGTCCCAAGATACAAAATATGTTCTTGATTGATGTTTGAGGCATGCTAACATTTGTACCTTTCACTTCACATCATGTGCCTGACTGCGCTCTGAATCTTTCTCTCTGCCTTACCCTGTTCAGAGCCCATCAGGGACCCAGGAAACATTTAACAGTTTCTTTCCTATTGTATAAAATGTTGTGCAAATGTTTGCAGCTACAAAACTGAATTTCTTACAACACTAAAAGGATGTTGTATATAGCAAGAATAAAACTGTTGCCAGCTTACACGATTCAGTGAATATTTTAAGCGCAATCTTGGGATGATATTTTAACATTTACAATTGTAATATTTTCACAGGTGCTTGTAGTTGCCTAAAGCCGTGTTTTCAAAACATGAGACATGTACTCACTTCTGCTATAGATTGTATGTGACAAAGCTTAGGCTTTATGGATAAAGTAGCTTTGCAAGAAAATATTCTCACCCTAGTTTCAGCTAACAGTGCAGTTACTAGAGGGACTATTATAATTTACACAACATACTGGATGATTAGTATGTAAAAAGAGGAGAGCACCATAGGTATTGTATCAGGTTCACTAGAAGTTTATAAAATGAGGATTAGAGAGATCACAAGTGGCCAATGTAACTGGCTACTTGTGATCTCTGTAATTCTCATTTTATATTACTCACTCTTCAGTACATCCATATAACTGGTAGCACACAGGCCCTGACAAAGGGGGGAGTTGTGAGCCCCCAAAACATGTTGGCGATATCCTCTGACCCAATAAACATATATTGGCCTTATTGGATACAAACCTGTGGTGCTCTCATCTTTTACATATTATTTTCACTGCTCAGGGGATCTTTAGGTACACCCTGGCTAAGACAGAACTGCCTTTAAGAACTGCATATCAAGCCTTTTTTTCACCGATCAGTGGGTCCAGTACTCTACCAATAGAAGAATGAGCCACCAGCACACCAGAGGTCTACTTTATTGCCCTGTCTTTATTTGACGTCAGATTAACATGGCATCACCGTGTCTGTCACACTATTTTCACCTGATGAAGGGATCGCATAAGGTTCTAAAACGTTGCATTTGTCTGTGGTGCCATGTTTATCTGATGTCAAATAAAGACGGGACAATAAAGTGGACCTCTGGTGTGCTGGTGGCTTATTCTTCAATACATTGATCTATGCTGCACCATTCACAGGCCACTTCAGCACCCACCAAAGTATTTCAGTTGGGATTTCAGTCTGGAGTGTGATGGGATATTATCATACATTGTTCTACCAACACTCCTTTTTGAAACTGTAGTTTTCCATGTCTTGGTTCAGGTACATAATTTAAATACATGTTTTGTCTAGAGAGATTGAAACACATACAAATACTTACCTTATTCCTCAATGCAGCATGCTTCCTGCCAGCTGTATGACTGGTCCAATGCACCCGCTTTTCATCCCCGCTCTACGGTCACATCGTACACCTGCAGTCCTGCTTTGTACTTGAGGACAGCAAGGGGTCACCCTGGCACTGTATGCCAGGAAAGTGAAGAATAAGGCACGTTTTTGTACAATTCCCCAAGACAAAATAAGCATTTAACCCATGCAGTACGGGAGGGCGGCCCCACTGCATGGCTCCATGTTACACCAGCACAGAGTTCAGCTTTTAACTATTCATTCAGAGTGCTCTGCACTTTTAAATATTATTTATAAACACCACAATGTTGCTCTTATATATTATATCCTTCTTGTGCTATATTCCTGCACCTACTGTATCTACAACATACAACAATCATAAACCTTTTAGTAGTGAATCTTTATTACAGTGCTAATAAAGTAGAATACTACACCTCTAGAATCTAACTACATGTTACATACCTTATTAACATAAAATCAAGGGTTTGTGATCGCTCAGTTCTCGAGCTATAGAGGCAGCATGTGACAGCTGCAGTGTCACATGCCAGCTCTAAGTTTTGGGAAGAGTACATTTTATTTATATACCTATAAGTATACTTTAAACATTGCTAATAGTCAAACTGGGTTCTGTTACCTGTCCTTTGCATGTTAATCTAATAATGGAACAAAGAATAAGTGGCAGGCTTAAATTAGCCTTGGGCACTAGCTCGCCTTGATATAGCTATGTACGTGCAGTACAGTAAATTATTCACTTTTTTTGCCAACTGGGTCATCTAGCTTTTGCTTCAAAGTCATAGAGTCAGTCCAAATAGTGTGAATGTCAAAGATCAGCTCTCCATCAGCGGCTATTACACTTGAAATGTATTTTCCTCTTCCTCTGCCCCCTATGTAGATGGATGAGTGGTACGGGGTCTCCACAGCACTTAATGCAAATGGAGCTAAAAGGCACTTCCTGATCTTAAGCCCTGATGACTCAACAACTGATTTCTCATCTCATTCTTAATACTGCATCTACAAATGTTTTCTTATTGTGTAATTGTGTTTTCTCTGATGAACGCTACTGTATATCCACTCTTCACCTTGGTCAAATTTGAACCCTTCAAGCCTCTCCTTGTACATATTGGAATGTACAGAAAAAATAACAACCTTTTTATATTTGATATTGGAAGGGAGGGCTAAAACCACTGTCAGTTTTTTGGCATCCTAATTTGGGAGATTTCCCTTCACTTTCTGTCCTGTAGATTAAACAATAAGAAGAAAGTCTTTCCAATGTGAAGAAAGTCTCCTCTTATAATTGATAATTATATATATGATAATTGTCAATGAAACAAGAATTTCTATTTCTGTTCTGGTGACAACTATTGATGTGGCTAAGTTAGTGTGAACCCAGTTCGCCCGAGTTTGCCCAAGCCCACTCAAAACTGTGACTACAACCCCCTTCTACTGACCCAATCAGTTGTTGGGAGGGGCATTCTTCGCCCCACAGCTATATGTGACAAAGCAGGGACGTGCGGTCAGGGATGGCACCGAGTATTATGGAGGAAAAAGCTGTCAGCTTCAAGTCTGAAGCTGACAGCTTTTTCTCCATTCAGAGCGGTTTGTGAGGCAAGAGCTGCAACAGCCTCTACTCTGTTAGAGGCTTGAGCTCTGTGGATGGTTTGGACCAATGGCAAAGCACCATTGGTCCAAGCTGTCCAAGCTTTGGTGGACTCGGGGTGGACCTTCGGTGGGCTTGGGGGGGCGTGCTGGGGGCAGGGCTGCGGAATGCCTCACCCAGCATGGAAGGTACCGCACATCACTGTGACAAAGGGACGGGAAATGCCCCCACCGCAACTGTCGCTACTTATTGGGTCACAACGCAGGGGTGCACAATTTTGAATGGGCTAGGGTGAACTCAGGTGAACTGGGTTCACACCAAGCCCAGGCCCATCTGTAATGAGAACTCAACATTTTGCATTTTCCCTCATTGATTGGTGTTCAGGACAATTAGAGAGTGTGAATCTCCCTGACTACCAACAGGCCAGACCGAGTTTCTAAACCGTTACTGTACCTCTATTTACTATTGTTTGTGACCCCATTGAGAAGTTTTTTCCCTCTTCTTCTATCATTGGAACAGGAAGTGGGGGGAATTCTTTCCAAAAGAGACAGCAATAAGTGAACTCTTTTTGGATTATAGCTAGGAATGAGCTTCTAGTTGACCATGAGTCAGTGTCCAAGTGCAGACACCTGGACCCGCACGGATGTGAAAGTTCGGATGTGCGGATTACAGCGTACAGCTGTGTCCTCCCATAGGGTAGAACAGGCTGCTGCGTGCAATTACACGCAGCACCTGTCCCTCCTGGGATCGGTCTGGGATCGGCCCGTTTACAAGCGTGCACGCCACAAGGATGTGTGCGCCTCGTCTGAATGAGACCATCCTCTGCTATTAAGCTGGCCACATAATAGCTCATATGATATCTGTTTAAAGGTGTTCTAAAGTCCCAGCATATGCTATTCTGTTATAACATCAGCATTGTAATAGAAATACATACTGGAGTTAGTATTGATAATGCAATTAAAGCTTACTTGAAAAAAAGTCCCTTTTATGTAGTGATTGCTGCACTCCTTCTGCCCATCACATTGCCCAACAACTTCCTGGATTTCCGATGTGCTTTGCATCTCTTTCCCTGCTGTTTGATGTGATGCAATCTGGATTTCTCAAGACTGCATATCCCATCATGCATTGTTTCCAGTAAGCAATGATGATGTTACATTGTTCACATATTGAATTGTAGTTTAGATGGCAGGCTCTGTGGGTTGTGACACAAGGAAGTGCATATCCACAGGGCTGAGTGAGATTGTGTCAGTGAATTGAGGAAGAACATCCTATGGACATTTTCAATAAGTAAGTTTAAAAATTCAATATAGAAGTACAGCACATATTTATTTTTAGTTATTGACCGTAAATACCTTTTAAGTGGCACGACATTAACCCTTACCATGCTGCAGTGAGATTGGGTTAAAAAAAACACTAGACACCAGGAGGAATATGGTGGAAACAACAAAGCCACTATAGTATTATAGGTACCAATAATGCTACATGAGAGAGAGATACTGGTGCAAAAATCACTAGACACTGGAGAATATGGGCACAAAAAAAAGACATCAATGGAAATACAGGCCTAAAAAACTTTAGACACCATTGTATATTTTGCATGTCAGTCACTATCCTGTGATCCTGAGAGGATGTATAGAAAATTTGTTACGGCAAAATGGACATTTTGTAAACCTTGTTTCAATGTCATGACCACAGGACAAAAGAGAATACCAAAATGACCTTCAGCTTAAGTAAATAATGTCTGGAAGCATATTTGGGAATATTTGTAGATACATCCATGTGATCTAGTTCAGTGCATTTCTTGATGTCGTACATCAGGGGTAGGCAACCTTGGCACTGCAGCTGTTGTGGAACTACAAGTCCCATTAGGTATTTCAGGCCCCCAACGGCCACAGACATGACTCCCAGAGGCATATTGGGATTTGTATTTCCACCACAGCTGGAGTGCCAAGGTTGCCAACCCTGTCATACATTATTCAGCCTTTTTTTTTTATTATGCTTTGATGTGGTTAATTATATTATTTTGTGTTTTACTGTGAGTGAGACGTTAATATTACAGGAAAATAACTACATCTAGAGGGTGATGACAACAATGACATACAACAAAGAATATTTTGTCAGGTTTGTTTAGATAGGTACTGTGTAATTTTACCATGCGTTAGCTAGTGTAGTGTACTAAATATTTTGTAGTAACTTATATGTTTTCTTGACCAAGTCATGCTGCTGTTGCAGTGAGGGACAAGGCCCCTTTGTGCTGTTTGACTGAGAATTGCAAATCCTGTGGCAGATTAAACTGTTCCAATATATAGATTTCAACTCTACATTTAAAGTGATATTAAAGTCAAAAGCTTTTTCAAATGCTGATTAAATCACTTACAATTGATGCACCTTGATGGTTATACATTTTTTTAGATTCCTGAAGAATCAGCTGGTCCCTTGAGCACTGGCCCTGATATCCTGTTTAAGTGTGGCTCCTTTCCCTGGCAGGGTCATATGGAGCCACCCTTGTGTGCGCTACTAAGCTGTGTGTGTTTCCACAAATACACATCCAAGGTATATTCCGCCGCACTCCTTACTGGAAACCCCAAGGTGTGGGTGCTGGAATGACTGCGGATGGCACAGCTGGGATCAATGCACAGGAAGAATGTCAGCAGCACACCACACGTAAAGGTCAGGTGATTGTCCTTTATGGACGCATGTTGTCACAAAGAAGCTCTGTCATAATGAGCCTGATGAAGGGGACCCTGCGTGGCCCCCGAAATATTGCTTCTTTGTAACAACATGCCTCACTGAAGGGCGATCACCTGACCTTTTTGTGTGGTGTACTGATGACATTCTTCCTATCCACAAATGCACAGACACAGCAAGGCGAGCTTCTCCACTCTCCCCTGCTCCGCTCTCTTCCCTTCTCCAAGCTAGTAGATGGACTGATGTTGGAATATGCACTGTCCCTTGTGATGTTGTACTGGACAGGAAGTTCAGGGAAGCCGAGCTGAGAGAGCTGGAAGCAGCAGTGTGGAAACATGATGACTGTATGTGCTTGGGGAAAAATGTAAAGAAATACTTTGCTGGGCGATGTATATTTGTTTAATCTGGATTCATTATTGAAAAAAGTTTGTGTTTAATACAACTATAACTACTGGCCTTGAGTTCAGCTTTAAATATCTGCGGAAATGTTTAGTATTGTAAGACAATTGTAATAGAAAGGGAAAACAGTGAAGTGAACGTATAGGAACAGCAGGTAGAAAAAGGTGTAAAATGTTTGAAAAGAACAGTTCAGAACAAGCAAAATCCATCAGTCAACTGCAAATGAATTTTAGGAAACTCCGCAGTTATTCTACCTTTATATAATCTATTGCAGCCAGAATCCTCCATTTCTATAAGTTAGGTCTGTAGGCTTTGGTCATATGTTTCTTTGCCATGTAACCTCCCCGAATGAAAATTCTGAAATTAAGCCAGTGAACACTTGACTTGTATTATCAAAACTAGGGATGCACCGATACCAAGTACCGTACTCGGTACAAGTACATATACAGATACTTTTCCATCTCCAAGACTGGACTAGAGAAAAATTCAAAAGTTAGGAAGCAGCTGTCATTTTTAAGGAGCATACGGAGCTCCTGGAATTTGTACATCTCTGTTTTAAGGTATGATTTTATTTTTATAAATATAGAGATGCACCAATACCATTTTTGCAAGTGCCCAAGTACTTACAAGTACAAGTACTGATAATTTTGTGTTTATTGTCATGTGACAGTTTTTCTAAAACAATACAGACTAATGATTTCAGGACAGTGGTGGAGAGCCAGAGCCAGGTCCCAGCTGCAACCTCTGCAACCCTGGTAGTTCTCATGAAAATGCCAAGTGTCGGCACTGGTATCTGAAAAGTATTGGTGCATCCCTAATGAAAACTCTGGATTCAGGGCCATTCAGAAACCTAGGATAGGGATTTAGGGAGAGGTACAGCCAGCTGCAAAATACAGGTGCCAGCATGTAAATTAGAAACTCTTGACATCTGTCCCCTAAGTGAGCTTAATCGTTCATGTTTGACTGCAGCGTATCTTTAATACAAACCTTTTTTCTAAGGTATAGTGGGTTTCCTTACTAGGTCAACGCATAAAAAATGCATTTACTTGAAAACCAAGAAGCATATTTGTTTTTATTGGCGAGTGAGATAACTAGCAATATTAATATTGTATGTGGTCATGAATGATTAACTAAAAACTGTATACCGAACGGACTAATAAAGGAATATGGTTTATATGAGACGAGACAACCAAAAAGGAGGAATTAAAGGAGAGCTATAGGCAAGGCAACAAACTCAGTAATAAATATGTTACTGTAAGGAATATCTAATTACTTGTATCTTCATTTTGTAATTGGCTGCACTATTTTGCAGTAAACCTCTGGAATAAAAAGAAAACTGAAAAGTCCAGAAGCATTAAATGTGAACAGCCGTCACTACATACAATACATTCCTCTGGCTCTATAGCCAGCCAATCGCTTGTATGATGATACACAGTGCCGCCCCCCTCTGCTGCTGCTGCGCGCGCCCCCCTGCTGCCGGTTATCCCAGGCACTGCTGTCCCGGGCCTGGGATCGAGAACACCAGCACAGTGGCTCTCTGTACTGAGGAAGAGGAGAGATCAGCATTCCCCCACCGCTGATCTCTCCTCATTCTAAAGGCAGAAGCGATGTGTATTACATCACTGTCAGGAGACAGGGGATGTTACCTCTACTCGGGGACCACGGGCACGGTGCAATTTCGCCTTTAGCTGTCATTTTCTGGCTGCTCTAGCCATTTAGCCAACATTTTGGGGCCACACATGGTCCCTTCTCCAGGGCGACCAGGGCCGGCCTTAGGCCTTTAGGCGCCCTGTGCGAGAAAGCTTTACAGCACGACATAGTGACAAATGTTCACAGACATTTGTTGTTGCGCATAGGTTAATTCCTACCCAGTGCTAGCTCGTTGAATGAATTACCAATGCTTTGCTTCCCTAAGCATTGATGCTGTAAGTGATCTTTATTAGCTATGCCCTGCAGCAATAGAGCAATAAACTGGACCATTGAGACAGATTAACAGAAACATATCTATAGGGTCTTAGCCTGATACATAAATCAATTCTTTCCTGCTCCAAAGTAGCGCTGCAACAACTGAAAACATGCCTTTGCCTCATCCTAACACTTGTGTTTTAAATAGCCTGCGTTATTTTCAGGCATTTTAAACTAGTTTTAATGCGTTTATTTCAATTAACTACACAAAAGTATACCCTGAGGCACTGGTTGGCAGGCTTGTGAGCAGTGTATATATGTCAATTACATTTCTCTTTAACACATTACTTTGTAGAGCTTTTAACAAAATGTTATATGAAAACGAAATCATCGAAACAATTGATCTGACGGCATCAATTGTTCCGATGAGATTATTTGTATGAACATTCCTTTGAAAATCTACCCGTGTGTACCCTGCTTAATTCTATATTTTACCTATTAGTCAGACCTCATTAAAGGAGAACAATGAGGTGAGGGAAAATCCCTCATCCTCATAGTTCGAGCCCACCTGTGACAATGAAACTGTCACACGTCGGCTCAATAGATCGGGAAGTAAGTGAACACATACCGAGCGTGGATCTCGACAGTAATGCCGGGATCCCTCCCAGCTGTGTGCGGTCTCAGTATACCGCGAGCTATAGCTCGCAAAATACTGAGCTTTGGACCCAAAGAAAGTTACTCGCACTCCAATGTAGCGTCCAGTCAATCTATTTATTGACTAAAATGGTACAGCATTTCCATGCAACGTTTCCGAACCAGAAAGTCTGCCTGATGAAGGGACCTGTTGGTTCCGAAATGTTGCATGGAAATGTTGCACCATTTTAGTCAATAAATAGATTGACTGGATGCTACATTGGAGTGCAAGTGACTTTCTATTGGTTTATGTTTATTGTGGAGGCACCCGCCCTGTGTATGGGGTACTCTTTTCCGGTCAGTAGTGTGATGGGACCTTTTGGATTTTTAATCATACTGAGCTTTGGGTCATGGGAGGACACTAGTATATGTCCTCTTGTGACCCTTAAGAGAACTATGGGGAAAAATACCTACCCCATAGTTCTCTTTTAATTATTCTCAGCTGGGCACAGGCCTTTTTATTTCTGATCTGACGAATGCCAGAGACTCCCTGTCACTCGCTCTGCTGTAAGAGCTTTCTTCTAGGTTAAAAGAATACTGCTCACCGAATACTAAAAAAAAGGGTACCAGAGCTGCCTGTTTGCTTTGTAAAATGCTCCTGTAAAATGTACATTTTGTCTTTAAATACTCCTGAAAAACAGTGCACTTGCAGGTGTGTGAGGGTGCCTAGGCACTCATGTGGTACAGCCTTAACTTTTGTCAAACTGTTAGCTGAACAGTGACAATCAGGTGTTCAGGTATTCAGACAGACGGAAGTGCATATTTTTTTTTCATCCTCGCTGTTTAGGGCCAGCAGTGATATCATCTGGAGCAAACAGATGCTAATGTGGCAAGTACAGCGTAAGAAAGGGTTATAGCGGTCACATGGCCACTGGAATAAAAATATTACAAATTGAAGATATTTAAACCCATTTTTTTCAATGAAATTAGCATTGCTTTTCTAAAACAAAAACCTGCTATCACGTACCTGGTAGGGAGCCGAGTTGTGAGGAGGCCTCCTTTGCAGCACGAGTTCCACACCCCTGAATGTGGAGACAGGAGGTGGGGAAACAGCGGGCAGCACCGGTGCCGGAAGATGCAGGACACGGAGCCTGGGCAGGTCCTTGAAGCCCTGTCTTCAGTGAAGCAGGAAGCAGGTGTTCATGCGGCTGGAGCAGAGCGGAGTCGGGCAAGCCAGGGTCAGCAACAATCGGGCAGCGAGGTACAAAAGGAGCAGGCAAAGGAGAATCCAGGAACAAGCAGAAGTCGGGGGCAGGCAGCAGTCAGGCAGGGTCAAGGAATCCGGGTCGAACAAAAGCACAGCAACAGGCAAGATACAGGAACACACACGCTCAAGCTGAAAGACCACTCAGCAATGATTCTGGGAGCTGGGCCAGCTTAAATAGGATCATCCCCAGACAGAGTGAGTCATTTCCTGTGCGCCATGTGAGCACGGCTTCGCGCACCCGGCTGCCGTTTGCGCATGCGCAGTAGTTGCCGCTTGCGCATGCGCAATAGCGGTCGTTTCCCGCAAATGCGGTGAACATGCCTATGCGCATGCGCAGTTGTATCTATGCTGCCAGGCATGTTCTTACACCTGCTCTACATCCTGATTATTGCTAAACGAAAGGGTTCACATATACTTTAAATTGCATGTATAGCCCCAACTTTGTTTGAGTTTTGGATAGAGTAAAGAAGGGTTAAAACACCTGTAAGTTTATTTTTTGCTGTCTGTGTCCTGTTGGGGAGATTTCCCTTCTGTTCCAGAGTTGCAACAGGAAGTTAGAGGAAACTTCACCAGGGTGGTTTAGGGTGCGTTTAGACCCATGCTTTAGGGCAATGTACATTACCACAACTCATATACTGTGGTGCAGTGGCAATTATTTTGAATGGCACCCCAATATGCCTCCAATGCACCTGCGTCGGCAAAAATGATCAAGGCCTATTTTTAGGTCCGTTGTTGTGCATTGGCAGCCTGTTCAACTAGAGCGGGTAAATTTCCCCAATAGGTACACAGACAGCAATGAAAAACATGAGAGTGTCTAATCCAGGGTGTTGTGGCACCCTGGGGTGCCTTCTTCCCGACGTGGAATGTTCACATCAAGTCTCCATTGAGAAGAGTGCCTCTGATGTGAAAGGGAGAAGGGGGCTCCTAATATGAAAACGGGGGACTCTAATGTGAAGAAATAAAATGGGAAAACTTATTTCAAAACCTAAACACAGACCAGATGTGGGATTGTTTTAAAAACACAGTACATACTGCTACTTCAAAGTGTATACCTTTAGGGAGCAAAAATAAAAGATCAAAGACTAAACCAATATGGTTTAATAAAACTGTAAAACAACACGTCAAGGACAAGAGAGCGACATTTATAGGGCTCCAAATGTGAGAGGGGCTCCCAATAAGAAGGTGGACTCTTGATGTAAAGGGGAATTCTGATGTGAGAGACTCTGATATGAAACAGATTTGTGAACACCACAATTCTTTTTGCATTTTTGCCTGGGGGTCCCCCTTTAAAATCATACCTGGCCCCTTATCTTGAATAAAAGTCTGGTATTGGATTTTGGAGGGACCACACATCATTTTTTATATTTACGGTTTTAGATTTTAGAGGTGCCCCGGAATTTGCATAATTGTAAAAGGTCCCATGACTGAAAGAGGTTGAGAAACGCTGGTCTAATGCTTCAGCATGCTCAAAACTTGCATTCACAGGAGCAGAGTTTTGCAGATATAGTCAGAGACAATTTGATGAATACAAGGCAAGCACCAAATATTATCAGTCCTTTTGCTTTGATGAATACTCTCTTCTATATACAATTGCAAATGTCCATTATATATGCTTATACCAATACAGGTACTTATAAATATATGTATACTGTATATCTGGCATTATATTCTGCCAAACACCTGTCTCCTGTCTTGTGTCTTTGCAGAGTAAAACTGCCGGATATCTGGTTAAATTCATTTGCGGTTTGTATGACCTAAGGCAGACTGACGGCACTGCTTCTCCATCTTCCCATTCTGGTTTCCAGGCTTCTGCACTACCTTGACCTACAGTACTCGTGGTATGACTCACTTCTGCTAACAGCTATCATCTATCATTATTACAGCACAATATAATTACACACTGTTTATCACACTAACATATTTAAGGCCAATATAAAGAGCTCTCGCTGTTCCTTGCTGAGCTCATACAACCATGACTGGGTAAAATAAACCGAAAGTGAGTAGCAACAAAAAAAACCTAACCTTTGGTGACAGTCGGTTTTAACTGCTTTCCCATGTCATAATTTTTTTCATCTGTAAGTAAAAGTGACAGGCTACAGAACACAACAGAGGGCAATCAAAGTGCACCCAGCTTAAAGAATAGGTTTACCTTTTAGACTACTGATTATCCAAACATCAGCCCTCCAGTTGTGGTGAATCCGCAGGAGCCAGAGCATTGCAGTTACGATCCACTGTTTTTTTCTTTTATGAATATTTTTGCATGTATTATTTTTTTTAAATGTGGACTATGCCTTTAAGATACATCTTTGATGCTAAGTGCATAAGTGCTAATCAAATAAGCAGTGCTGCTCCAGGTCGGGCTACAGTCATCTGCCCAACGGGTGCAAGCCCAGCTCACCTCTGGTTAGTATTCAACATTAGAAAGCATATCAGTACTCCAATATAATATGCGGCTTCTTCTTTATTCTAGTGAATTAGGAATGCCAGAAAAACCCACATTAGGGAAAATCTCTTGGTCATTCACACTATTGTGGTGCGGTAACATGTGTTAGCACAACGGAGGGCAATTAAAGTGCACCCAGCTTAAAGAATAGGTTTACCTTTTAGACCACGGATTATCCAAACTTCAGCCCTCCAGTTGTGGTGAATCCGCAAGAGCCAGAGCTCTTACGATTCCTCAGAACCAACACTCCCAATTGGTTCTGAGGAAGGAGGCGTGACCTCTGAAACGCGTAAACCAAAACTCCCAATTGGTTCTGAGGAAGGAGGCGTGACCTCTGAAACGTGTAAACCACTTCACTACCAGGGAAGACGAACAGCCGGTGGATATGCACCTTTCGTTCTGACCCTTTTATGCCTGTTTTTATTCGTCCTTTGTGAGTACCTTTTATACAATTTTTTATTCGTTTATTAAAAAGTTTTTATGCGATGGAGGCGCTCTCTGTGTCTTGTCTTGCACTACATACACACACATACAAAGGCATGCGTCCGGTGCAGCTACATACGAGAGCAATGATTGCGCCACACATGTTCAGTATCACCTTGCATGCTGGAGTGCGCACAATAATTATAGGACCATTATTTACGTTTTACTCTAAAGACTTTTAAAGCATCACTTATGGACAATTTTGGGTACCAAAGTTTTTCAGTTTTTCATGGGTGGAATTTTAATGCTTGACATTTTTGGTATCTATTTATGTGGCGCAGGCTCAACTTTTATATTTTACCAAGAAATTTAGTTATATATTGTGTTTGCATGCCCCAAAATTAATTTCAATGCATTTGATAAAATGTTGCGCTAATATTGTATGATATAAAAAATGTTAACTGCCTCTGTTGTTTTGTGTCAATACTTTTAGAAAATATATCATTTTGAGGGATTTTAAGCAATTTCCAGGCCTAAAATGTGCATTTAGCAAAAAATACTAATCTGGCACTGGAAGCGAAAGGGGTAAAGGGTAGCTCTCATGTTACCCTCTGGTGCTTTGGAAAGTCCCATATCTTAAAGATGGGGGCTCGGTTTTTAAATTTATCAAAATGATTTACAATATAAATGTTCACTTCATGTCTACCTTTAATCTTTGAAGCCCTCCTTATAAATGTCAGTCTCTAATGACATTCAATTCAAAAATTATTTGAAAGTGTCAGTTGAGAAACCCCTCTTGGGTGAACTCTGCTCTGGACCTCCTTATATCTTCAGTTGGCCTGCATGATCCCATATTCGGTAGTGCATTAGAAAAAAATGTTCATGTGATTTAGTGTAAACACTAATTTGTCTTCAATTTGTCTTCAAGTCTCCTTGCTGCAATGAAGCACTTGTATAATGTACCTTTTTATCAGTCAGTTCTGAGAAGTGAGGGGCAGCTCTATGTTACTATATGGAGAAACCCAAGCTAACAGCTTTTCTATGAATTTTCTGCAGACATGTGTATGAGGCATAATCTGTTTTATAATTGCAAATATTCTTGATAAGAACGTTTTACTCATAGTTCTTTTATTTTCTAATCTGACCAAAAAATAAGAAAGGGAGAGTTCAGGTACTTTGGGAAAGACTGACGGTTCTGTAAAGCAATTTCGGTTCTAGAATCCTTAGTAACTTCTCTACAGAAATGTGTGCAAAATTAAAGGGAAACCATGACACTTATCCCCACATCCTGCAGCCTTTTCCTCTCTCTTCCCAGCAAAGAGCCCATATTCAATATTTGAGCAACTCAGATTCGGTATACGCAACGTTTCTCTTTGTTCACTTTTCAAAATGTCAAGTGACATTTATGTCCAAAAGCAATCATATTTGTTCAGATATGGATAAGCATCTATTCTTTGCTCTTATCTATGAACTTTAGCCCTTCTGCTGATGGAACTCCCATGTCAAATTAAAGGGGAGAAGTAAAGCCAATTTTTTTTATTTTGGCTTAGGGTTTCTTTTGGGTCACAGGAGTCAATTTACTTGGGGGTTCACCCTGTTGGCTGATTGACAGCTCGCTCTGCCTTTCTAAATCCAGAGCCAACTGTGCCCACCCAGTGAGCGCTGGAGGAACAGAAAGTGGAGGGGAGCAGTAACTGTCATCGGTTACATGATCTCTCAGCTCTCGATTTAGAGGCAGCATGTGACAGGTGCAGTGTCCCATGCTGGCTAGGTATTGGGAAGAGTATATTTTACCCACCTAATACTTCTCCTTTAACCCTGTCTTCCATTAAACAGTTTGGTGATAATATTTAGGTAACCTCACAAGCATGAATACATTCCATACATGGCACAATATGCAGCAACTTTATACAATGAATATATTGAGAAATACTGTACCTTTTATTGTTGCAAAAATCTAACACTGCATTTTATTCAACTGACTGTTCCTCGGATGAAAAGGAAGGAATCAGGAAAAATTATGCCATCTGTCTGCTGCAGGCAGGAAGCAGCATTTCCTCAGTCTCCTTTCCCCCAGTCATCACTGTAATAACATGTATAGTGGTTTTGTAGCAGGTTACAAGGTGAGAGGCAGAAGCAGCAGAGAATTGATCTGAATGAGATAACGTGTGCATGCAGCCTAGAACATAAGGATTACAGCATAGGCAGCAGGAATTACATGATTTTAATTACTTGAATTCACTGTCTAATTCCAAGAAGTAGATGCTTACCCTGCATAATGCTAGAACAAAGATAGCAGACTGAGGCTGGGATGGAGAGATAAAAGGAAAAGTCTTTCAGCTCTAGAATTTCAGTTGTAGGTGTATGGACCCTGGGTTGGAGAACTGTGAGTATACAGAGGAGAGAGGAAGGGTGGGCAGTGTGACTGCTGTGAATGGACAAGAGGAGAGAGGAAGGGCAGGCAGTGTGGCTTCTGTGATTGGATAAGAAGAGAGAGGAATGGCAGGCAGTGCATCTGCTGTGAATAATGAATAACTAAATGTGCCGAGCTAAGACAATGATCAGATATAAAGAGTAAAAAAAAAAGGTGTACATTCCAGTGCCTTGTAGCTGTTAGCTTGCTTATTGGCGCAGTTCATTCGTTATATTGTATCTGCTGTGAATAGACAAGGGGAGAGAGGAGAGGAAGGGCAGGCAATGCAGCTGCTGTGAATGAACCTGAGGAGGAGGAAGGGCGGGCAGTGCAGCTGCTGTGATTGGACAAGAGGAGGAGGAAGGGCGGGCAGTGCAGCTGCTGTGATTGGACAAGAGGAGAGAGAAGGGGCAGGCAATGCAGCTGCTGTGATTGAATAAGAGGAGAGAGGTAGGGTGGACAGTGCAGCTGCTGTGAAAAGGAGAGAGAAGGGGCAGGCAATGCAGCTGCTGTGAATGAATAAGAGGAGAGAGGTAGGGTGGACAGTGCAGCTGCTGTGAATGAATAAGAGGAGGAGGAAGGGCGGGCAGTGCAGCTGCTGTGATTGGACAAGAGGAGAGAGAAGGGGCAGGCAATGCAGCTGCTGTGAATGAACAAGAGGAGGAGAAAGGGTGGGCAGTGCAGCTGCTGTGATTGGACAAGAGGAGAGAGGAATGGCGGGCAGTACAGCTGCTGTGATTGGACAAGAGGAGAGAGAAGGGGCAGGTAATGCAGCTGCAGTGAATGAACAAGAGGAGAGAGGAAGGGTGGGCTGTGCAGCGGCTGTGAATGAACAAGAGGAGAGAGGAAGGGCGGGAGTGCAGCTGCTGTGATTGGACAAGAGGAAAGAGAAGGGGCAGGCAATGCAGCTGCTGTGATTGGACAAGAGGAGAGATGAATGGCGGGCAGTACAGCTGCTGTGAATAGACAAGAGGAGAAAGAAAGGGCAGGCAATGCAGCTGCTGTTAATCAACTAGAGGAGAGAGGAAGGGCGGGCTGTGCAGCTGCTCCGAATGGACAAGAGGAGAGAGAAAGGATGGGCAATGCGGCTGCTGTGGTCTCCTTTCAGAGCCCCAGAGTACAGTGATAGTCATACTTTCATGCATCAATAAAAGTGTAGTTTTTCAAACACTTTTTTTCCTGGAGCTCTTTAAGCCATTGGGAATGGATTGCTTATTATTGCAAAGTATTAAGTTACATGCAGCATTGTTTCCTTTTACACATATTATGGGTGAGTGCTGTTATGCAGAAGAGAAAATATCAACAGCCTAAGAACATTGAACCAGTAGAGAAAATACCTCAAGAACATTCGATTTTACCCCATTCCTACAATAGCTGGTTAATTTATACAGAAAAAATGTACATACAGTTTCTTTGGCCGAATAGCTCTGTGTTTTTTTTAATAAATTAATTGGTAAATAAATAAGTGTTCTCTAAATGCTATGTAAATAATATTTTGTTCCCAGCTGACGTTTATTCCCAAAGGAGCAGCATGAAAACTTTTGAATCCCTTTAATTATGTAGTCTTGGGTGTGAATATACTGTAAATTATGCTTCCATAGCCATTAACTCAAGTAGTGTCTTAAAGGGCTTCCACTATGGAAACCTTCTATGCAATTATTTATTTACTTGCACTTGTGAAAAGCTCTAAAACTACTTAACCATTTGCAGTGACAGGTTTGTTCTTGGCGCCGGGAGTCTGGTGCTGGTATTTTCTGGTGTGAGGCTCCTGGCACTGAGAATAAGTATGAATGCTACCCTAAGGTTAAGTAGCTAAAGCAAATTTCCTGTACACTTAACTACCCCTAACACTAAGGGGGTTATTCACTAAAGAGCTGAAGGATTTAGCTGAACGTTCCTTCGACTCGCTGTGGTTGCCGGAACCCTTTGGTTCAGCAGAATTGAAGGGCTGCTGTACCCTCTATTCTCAATAGCGCGTACAGCAGCCAAAGGATGCCAAAGTAAACAACTGAAGGCAGCCGAACCGAACTCACATGCTACTGCCCGGCTAAGCCGAACACACAGCTGGAGCGGGGAGAATGGTCCACCGAAGTGGACCAAATCACCTGCAAGTTGTTCAAAAATAGAATTTTAAAAAAACCAGCATGGGGTCCCCTCCCGATTTATACAAGACCATTTAGGTCTGGCAGGAATGTTGGGGAGACCCCCGATGGAAGAAAAATGTGTGGGGTTCCCCTACAAATTCATGCCAGACCCTTTAGGTCTGGTAGGAATTTTAAGGGGTACCCCAACACCCAAAAATGGCAAAACAAAATGGGATCCCCCCTAAAATCCCATACCAGACCTTTAATCCAAGCAATGGCCGGGCAGGGCAGCACCACCCCAGGGCACATGCACTCGGCTTTGGGAGGGTGTTTTAACCAGGGGGAGAACCCCTAGAAAAGCAGCTTGCCCCATTGCTGCTGAGGACAAGGGCCTCTTCCCTTGTCCTCCCTGGCCCGGTGTTTGTGGGGGTCTTTTTATATAAACCTGCACTCTTTTTATATAAACCAAACCTGAGCTCATCCCTACTCTAGACAGACTTGCAACAGTAACAACAATGGATTGTACCTATGCAATGTGCGTTGGCACAGCTGCTTGTAGTCTCAATGAGAGGCACAGTTACAGGTTACAATGTGATAATACATAACAACTGAGAGACAGTTGTCAACCTATAACAGAAGTTCTTGAACAAGGAATTTGTTCAAGACTGCAGCTTTTATTAAAATAACTCTCTGTGTTCCTTTAATAAAAGCTGCAGATATTAAAAAAATTAAAACCATGTTTGAAATTATATTGAAATGTTAAAGTTTTCGCAAGATTTTAGTGATTGGGTTTAGATGTATGGATTTCATTAGTTTGAGCAATACAAATTATAGAAGAGCTTGGAAAAATATTGTTTTGTATTTTACCTGCTAGTCTGTGAATTTGACTGAATTATGTCTCAATTTTAATTTCCCCTGCTATTCAGGTTTGATGGGGGATTGTTCGGATGACAGCTGGAACTGTAGTGATCACAGGAGGAATCCTAGCATCTGTAATACTACTTTGTATTATTGGGGTACTATGCTACTGCAGGCTTCAGGTGAGACTAGTATGCAGATTCCACAATATTAACATTTAAAAATCATTAGCAAAATTTGATATCGCAAAAGGAAAAAAATATACCTTTTAGTTTCTCATTCCTGATTAGAAGTAGCAGAGCAATCCTTGACATGTGACCTTGCCCGGGAATGCTCTGTTCCTCTAGACTCAAAGGAACCCCTTGGGAGTTTGACATCTGACTTGTTCTTCTTATTACCGGAATACATTCATTGTGTTACCAGGGTGTGGTGTCTAGGGTCAGAAAAAGCTGCCTGGGAATAGATTGCAGCTTCACTGCATCCCTGCAGCCACACAGCATTGTGCAATAGGTAAAAGAGCAGCTGCAGAATGCCTATATGTAAATGCAATATCATTCACAACTAACTTGTCTCACAGTAATTTAAACTATATATGTTTTCTGATTAGTGTTTCTTTGCTCATTACTTGCTCATTACTGTGTAGTCGGCAAGGGGTTTCCTAACCTACACAGTTAGACCACATAAAGAAGGAATCCTCCCTCTGTTTGGTGCCTACCCAACCATTCCCAACTTGCTACATTGCCAGTATAACATCTTCCTCAGGGCAAAGTGAGGGGGAACTCCATTTAATAAACGTTAATGCACTAGGGGAAGGCGCTGTTTGTTTTATTTTGTTTTACATGTAGGTACTTTTAGGTAACCTCCATGTAGGTTTGGAATGGTGCTTTACAATCAGCAGATCTTGGAACACTTTCACCCCCAGAGCCTTTACTCCTGTAATCATTGCATCGTGACTGATTTGTGTTCTGTGTGCTTGGCTTTTAAAGCACCATAATTAGGGGGGCATAATTAAGAAATTGACCAATACATATGATTCTAAAGCCCGTTTTTTATTTTTTATGGTTACAAAATAAAATATCTGATTGCTTACTGTGAGTTACAGAATGCCTTTTTATGCAGAAGGTTTGACAAAAGCCCCCAATAGAGGAATCAAGATGGAATATTAATTGTGTGGGTTGTTTTTTTTTACTTTAGTATTACTGCTGTAAAAAAGATGAGCTACATGGGGAGGCAGATGAGGATCCAGGTCACCAACCTCACTCCCACTTTCCCTGCCATGACTGCTCTTCCCATCTTGACGGCGCCTTCCCTCCACATGTGGCACCAGCGTACTCTCCATATGGCTCTCCTTATATCATACGGACTGCAGATACCATGTGCAATGGAAGAGAGAGAGATTCCTTCACTCCAACTCACTATGCAGAGGCTGGACCATTGCTTGTGATGAGCACTCCAAACCTTTCTAGAGGGCTACATGCTCTCAGTACCCAAGTATGACCTGGAAAGTAGCCACCATATTTTGTAAAGCATCCACGTTTTAACCATTTGAAGGACATCACGCAGCCTCTGTGTGCACACAGTGACTGACCAATCTGAAGGTCATTCCATGAACCTTCCAGGTCTAAGAACTTGTATACGACCTGTAGGTATGGTCTGAATATTTTCACAACACCATGATAGCTGTGGAAAGGACTAAAGTACATCTCCTTGTTGGTTATCCGGAAGAATAAGAATTGATGTGATTTTTCGGCATTTGGAGATTACTACTTTGTTTGAACTAGTAACTTTGATTCCACCAATATTCTAGAAAAGTTTTATTTTGTCCTGAAAAGAAATATAGGAAATGAACTGTATACATTTTTAAAACTTAATTTATCACAATAATATTATATATAT
>NW_017307561.1:57888-74688 GCF_000935625.1 Nanorana parkeri
ATATATATATATATATATATATATTTATTGTTATTCAGTATTCCAAAAAGAGGTTGATTTAAGCTTATATAACTGATTAAAAAAGGTGTTCCAAGGTAAGTCTACTTGGCATAGGAAAAGCAGATTTTTTTTCTATTTGCAAGCTTGTCAAAAGATTTAGATTGTCTTATGACAAAAGATAGTGGAAATGGTTGATCCTTTCCATACCATGTTGAATTTGTCAGCTGTTAGCAAATTTCATTTCCATGTTGTGCTCCCAAATCGAAACAAGGATTTATATGAGACTTGAGAATCTGAAAGTATGTGTTCCACCTTTCTAAAGTATAAACGTAATTTACCAATACAAATTTAAACTGAAACCCTGCTTCTGATTGATGCATGGAGATGCCTTCTCTCTGTAATACCTGGTGGGATCAGCAGCACTGTTGCCACAGTCACATATAACAAGGCTCTTACAGCACAATACCAAGTATGTTCTCTACTAGTCCAACATCCAAATTGCTGGTTCCAGAGGAGAGCAACTACAGGAAAGCTGATTTTACTGGCCTTTTCTTTTGCATGAAGAAAACTGAAGCATAACCAACAGCTACCTTGGCTATTAAAAGACATTTCAAACCTAAAAGCTTCAGTGCATGGTTTTGTGGCCCGGGTTTGAGAATAGATGCTTTCATCATAGGTTTATTAGTAAGGTATGAATTGTAATGAATCATTCCTTTAAATGCTTTAGACCATGTTACTTTAGTGATCCTGTCATTGGTTGCAACAAGATTACTGAAAAGAAGAGTCACCTGCTGCTACGACTTTACTCACTCATTAGAGAAAACGCTGCGAAATTCGATCATGGACAGAACAACCCCTCCTGTATTTAATGCTGAGGGGACAACACAACAAAAATGTATGTTCATTTTACTCAGTGTTAGCAAACTTGCCAGCAACAGGATTGCTAGTGTGACATGGCCCTGAAATTTGGTTATGACTCCATTTTAATGTAAGTAAATCTCGTTTTCCTCTAGACTAGGCTGGCATGGAATTGACAAAATAAAAAAAAAATGAAAACCCAGCTCAGGTTAGTAAAACCCCGTTGAGTATATGCAATGTGCCACTTCACCCAAACTAAAGGTATCTTACAGCTTTTCCTTAAAGTATATCTAAACCCCATCATTAAAATCTTATAAGAATAAGTGTTAACATGTAATTCCATTGCAAAAGTCCTTTTCAATATTTTTAAATACTAGGCTTTAAATAAAATAATAATTGATCCTGCCATGAAGGTCCTTATTTGGGGACTTCCTGTTATGGCGTGACAATTGTGCACCCAAAAGGCATGGTCCACCATAAGCACTATCTGTAAAAGGGATCAGAGAAATTATATATAGCAGATGCTGGACCAAGTGCATCTAGACAAGAAGTGGCTGAAAAAGACTGAAGGAGATCAGTCTCATAAGATGAATAAAGGTGAAAGCCTTGGCAGCTCTTGGTGATTCACAGTGCATTTAGCAGGGTTTAGATTTATTTAAAATTTGATATAATACAGACAGAAGCAGTATTATCTAGGATGAAAGAGAAAATCTGCTAATGATTTGAATATAGGTGTCTATTCACACAGCTGCCGAAGGATCTGGCCGTAGCTTCGGCCGATCCTTCGGCTCCAGGACCAGGATTCACAATAGCCCGTACAGCTGCCGATCATGGCCGAGCGGCTCAGCCGAGCCGAACGCATATGCATCGGCTCGGCTGAGCCGTGCTGAAAGCTGAGCCGTGCTGAAACTAGCATTGTACCCGCCCTCTGCAGTTCCCCATCAAGTCCATCAGCAGAGGGCGGGAACAATGCTAGTTTACTATTGGAGCATGCTGGACTTTGAAGTTGCAATTTTATTCAATTGCGATAGTGATATTATTAGCCAAGGCTTATTTGAAGTTTTTTTATTGAGCAATGGATAAAACACTGAATTCAAGGGAAAACTCTCTGAGAAGACCCTTTTTTTTTTTTTAGTACAAAAGAACTTTGTTAAACTTTTCAGGATCCAGAAGGAACTCATGTTATACATCTAAGGCTCCAATAGTTTCCATCCAACTTTACATTGCACCAAAAAAGAGTTGAAATGCTTAAAGTGACATTAACCCCTTCATGACTGAGGCCCTTTTTTCATTTTTTGTACCCATGTTATATTCCACATTTTAGGCCTGAAAATGACCTAAAACCCCCCAACATTATATATTTTCTGAATGCCAAGACCCTATAGAATAAAATGGTGGTAGTTGCAAATTTTTATGTTGCGCAATATTAGCGCAACTCCTTATTAAACCCCAACATTTAGTGAAAAATGTAATTAAATGCCCCAAAACACAACAAAATACCAATTTTTTAAATGAAATATAAAAGATGAGGTTACAACGAGTAAAACAATACCCAACATGCCCAGGTTACAAATTGCGTGCGTCCGTGAAACGTCGAAAAACTGCAGTACCCCAAAAAGTCAATAGAAGACGCTTTAAAAGCCCCCACAGGTCATCAATTTAGAGATACCCCAAAATACTGGCCCTAGAATTATTGCTCTCACTCCGGCGTTGATTTTATTTAATTTTAATTGAAAAAGGTTTTTTTTTTTTTTTTTTAACTTTACTTTGACTGCTATCACATAGAGGGGCTTACAAGCCCCCCCATGTGATAGCAGATGGTCGTGACAGGTACTCTTTAAGGTGATGCTGGGGGTCCAAAAGACCCTCAGTGTCACCTTTACACTGGAAATAAGCTATTGAAGTGCAGATCGCACTTCAATAGCTTAGAGCTGGGCTGCAGGAGCCCAGAACTGACAGCCCAGGGACCGGAAGTGATGCAATCTGCATCGCTCCCGGTCCCATAGAACGGGGAGGGGATCGATGAACGGAAGTTCGTCGACCTCCTCCCCAGCTCACCGCGGACACCAAGGACGCCGGTCCCGGGCCCGTAGGAGGGGCAACGGAGCCCGGGAAGCACGGCGGGCACGAAGGCACGAAGGGGTTAAACCCTCAGATTTTTTAACATAAACCAATACTGTAATGTGTACCTTACTGTAATCCATGGTAGTATCCCTTCTCTTTGCTGCTCTTCCTTTTAAATCCTCATGTCTTCTCATGCTTGGGGAGAACTTCCCTTTGCAGCTCAGGGCCTCTACCTGTAGTGCTGGCTCAGGTTACAAGCCTATAGAAACCTATACACAGACACCATATATCCATTCCAGAGACAAGGCAGTCTGCTGCAAAACAGAAGTTCTGCCCAGCATGAGAAGAGATACAGATTTAAAAGGAAGAGCAGCAAAGAGAAGGGAAACAACCATGGATTACAGTAAGGCGCACATTACAGTATTGTTTTATGTCAAAAAATCTGAGGGTTTAATGTCACTTTAAGGGTATTTGTAGGTATGTGAAAGCTGCTGTGTACTTCTCAGGCAACATTCAACCAAGTTAATAGAAAAAAAAAACAGTTGGCTCCATCCTATGCACATTTTGCCTTTGGTATGAAATACTGTACAGTGGAGTCAATCTATAAAAACTTTATTGATCCGATGGGCCCTGTGTGTGGTTAGCAAGAGTACATTACAAACCTGTGGAATGATCACTTGGATTAGTTTTAAATTTACAAAGAATACAGTTTAAAAAAATTATAAAGGATAACTTTTTTGTTTTTAGTTTATAGAAAAACATATTTTTTTCCCCTCATGCTTATAAAATGAATAATGAAGATATATAAATGAATGTTATTGTTAGGGCCCATTCACACTATTGTGTTCCGGAAATGCGTGCATTACATACACTGGTGTGATGCGTTGCCATTCAGAATGCACTTTCCCAATATACCCTAACATGTATTGCATGTATTGCATTGCGCTGAACTACTGAAAATGGTGCATGCATGATGTTTGGTCTCTTGTGGTGCCTTGGGAAGTCCTTTCAAATGATTGGGATACCCTAACGAGATGCATATTAACGTTTAATGCATCACAGTGGACCAGGCTGCTGTGAATGGTCCCTTACAGAACTTGCTGAACTTACCAAATCAGTAACAACGAGTCACACTATTATTATAATTATTATTGTTATTATTATATGGACTTTTCTATCAAAATAAATAGTAAATGTTAATATAATTTTTAATACTTCATTTCTGATTTTTACTGTTTCTGGATACAGTCAAATGATGACCACAAAGTAGGTAGGGGGGAATCTTCCCAAGAATACAAACAGCAGTAAAAACCTGATAGAGGTTGCCTCCCTTCTCCACTTCTGCCCTGTTAGCTGCACAATAAGGGAACGTCCCTTATAAATGGACAGGTTAACAAACCTCAAATGTTGTTTGTTCCCCCAAGATAGCAAGTGCTGGGATATGTCTCTTCCCCCCGTCATGTGAAACTGGTGATGTTTGTGCCTCATGTGGCCTCTTACACCTTCTTTGCATCCCTCAGGAAAAGTAATTTTCAATACTTTTGAAAGCTTTTAATAAATTGATACCTGGTGATCCTGCCATGAAGCTCTATGGTAAGATGCATCCTGCTATGGGGTTACAACGATCTGTCCCCATCTCTCAGTTGTGCTCATGCATGTTTTAATACACATTATATAGGCATGGTCCACTGCTCTTACCATCAAGAAATGCCATGCAGCCATCCCTGGAGTGCATGTAGAAAGAAAGTGGCTGCAAAGAGACTGCAGGACATCAGCAGCACTGAGATGCAACAAAGAATGATACAAAAGTAAAATAAGTATGGTGTTTTACAAAAAAGCAAAGGCTTATGATACACTGAGGGGAATTTATCAAAACTGAAGCAGACAAAATCTGGAGCAGCTGTGCACGTCAACCAATCAGCTTTTCTTTCATTTTTCACATCTTAACTGAACAAGCTGATTGGTTGCCGAGCACAGCTGGTCCAGATTTGGTCTGCTCCAGTTTTGATAAATTCCCCCCATTGTGCTTTAGCAAATTAAGGTAATTTAGATAAGATTTACATCTTCCGAAGGTATGGTCTTCACATGAAATAAGTCCCCTTGAAGGTTTATCCCACTTAAAGGAAAACTATGGGGTCAGTGTTTTTCGCCATAGTTCTCCTTAGGATAACGGGAGGACACAAACTAGCGTCCTCCCGTTACCCTAAGCTCAGTATACCGCGAGCTACAGCTCGCGGTATACTGAGACGCCGCAGCCGGAGCGGATCCCGACACGGACGTCGGGATCCGCCCAGTTGCGTGAGTGACAGCTGGCTCTGCCTATCTAGCTGTACCCGCCCCCTCCCCCGTCCGTTCCGCCAGTCAGCGCTGGCAGATCGGAGCGGGGAGAGGGGAATACAGCCCCTCCCCCTGCCACGGTCTCATTGTCACAGGTCGGCTAGAACTATGAGGTGAGTGGAAATCACTCATCTCATAGTTCTCCTTTAATGCAGCCCATTTTTTTAAATGTAACCCTACTTGCTCCATAGTATAAACATGCTACATTCAGATGCTGGGGTTAGAAATAAAACTCTTCCGGTGTTCAAATTGTGCTTGTATATTTAACCAATATCTGAGGTATATGGCAATCTTTACAGAAGAAAGTGATGTGATAAGATAATGAAACAAAGCCACTCCATGACCTTGTAATGATTCATACCTATGACTCATTTTACAAATTCAGCTAGCCATAGACTAGCAGTCTGCGAAACATCTACTCTGTATTGTTTACACCGCCTCACTGCCGTAAAGACCAAATGTTCTCTCTGAGCTGACCAGGATTATCATGAGGCATAGCACATTATGATATGGCATAATACAGCTCTTGTTCCCTTTTCTATGTTGGAAAAGGAAGGAATATTTAATGAATTCCTGAGATTTTCCAGACAAGTAACTTGTGATGCTTATAATATACGAAGGAATGTTATTACTCAGGAAATCAGAATAATCTGTATCTGTAACGCTTGTCTGGATACCTTCAGGCCAATTTCTCACATTTTTTTGACATAACCATTGTCATTTATCCTCCTGTGTGCCAGTTCACAGCCTAGCTATATATTGCAGTGTTTGTATTTATGGCAGCAAATATACTGTATTTATCATAGCTCCTTCATATAGTATGATTCAATACGCATGCTGTCTATAAGAGACACCTAAATAAATGCTGGTGCTTTCTTATTGATGTGGAAGCCTGATACAGCCTTAGCAGCTTGTGACTGCCTCCAACTTACAGTGCAGCAGATCAGGCATCATGATAAGTCCCTGTAGTATCATTCTAAGAACCCAGCTGGATACAGATGGCTTATCTGTACATTTATCAACCTTTCTTCTTCTTCTTCATCTTCTCAGCTTGGCAGATGACAAGATGGAACCAGGGCTGCTATCACTGGCAGGACAAAGAAACACATTTTGCAGCTCAAACTCCTACTTAGTTTCTTAACTGTTACTAAAACGTAAAGCCAAATTCAGAAAAACAATGTAATGTATACACTGTATTGGGTATGTAAATTATCATTAAAAAGCTGTATGTTTGTGTGGAGGGATGCTGCAAAATATAAAAATGTTACCTTGCAGCATGCTGGCTCCGACACATAACACCAAGCATCTGGACACTGAGGGGAGTAAGGGATGCAACTCGAGCAGTGAAATGTTCTAGTTGCATCCCCACCCCTCCTTGCTACCTGCCCATTCACAAAATGCCTTATTTTTTTTAAAGGATACATGGTATTCTGTGATTGAAGTAAGAGAAATGTTACATTCCTCCTCCAATCACAGAACACCTTGGGGTCTATTCACTAAGCTGCCGTAGACAGCCGAGTGAACAACCGACTCGAAGTGAAGTGAGCCGCACGCTGTTTGGCTATTCACTTCAGGTTTGTACGGCTGATTTCAGCCGTACATCGGCTTAATGCAGCTGGCTTCGGGTCGGCCAAACATGCTTAGCATGTTCGGCCGACCCAAGGTGCAGAAGGAGTTCGATTCAGCCGATCCAACATCGTTCTGCTGCCGTCAAAAAAAATGAATACATTTTTTGCCATAGGAATGCATTGCTATTTCAATTTGCAATAGCCAATAGCAAACTAGCTATTGCACCCGCCCTTTGCTGCTGTCAATCACTAGAGGGGACCTGATGGAGAACTGCAGGTCCCCTCTGCTGATGAAAACATTTTTGTTTTATTCTGACGGCAGCCAACGGCTCCATGTCAGAATAAATCAAATTAAAAAAAGCAGGGAAAGGTTTACTCTGCTCGATCGAGCAGAGTAAACCTTTCTTGGAGAAAGCGTTTTTCTCCTGGGCGGCCGGGTGCAGGAGACTCCCGGAGCGCCCGGGAGTGTTGGGCAGTCTGGAGATCAGTGTCCCTGGTTAGCTGGTAACCATGGATGCTGATCTCTGTGCAAGTGGCCAGAGCCAGCCGTAAGATCACGGCTGGCTCCGCCCAGCTGTCAGAAGCAGGCAGTCGGCCGGCCACTCGGCCAGCTTCGCCTTTCACCTCCGCTCCGTCGAGGCGAGGCATATGCCTTCGGCTTGACTGAGCCGCCCGGCCCACTTCAGGAGCTGTACGGGCTATAGTGAATAGCCCGTACAGCAGCCCTTCGGTTCTACTGAACCGAAAGGGTCCTGGGGCCGAAGTTAGCCGAAGGATCAGCCGAAGCTACGGCTAGATCTTTCGACTGCTTCGTGAATAGACCCCCTTGTGTTCTTTTCATTTTGTGAATGGGCAGGTAGAGAGGAGGAGCAGGATGTGACTGGAGCATCTCACTCCTTGAGGTGGCATGCTGCAAGGTTACATTTTTATACTTTCCAGCAGGCCCCCCGCACATAACATACAGCTTTTTAATTTACAGTGTGTCATTTATTTTTCCCTGAGCTTGGCTTTAATTGTGGGGAAATCATCATTTTGAAAGAAGAAAATGATGAGCAACGATGAGGCGTAGAAGTTGTGAATGCCATAAATCTGTGTGCATTTCATTTCAGCTGAATGAAAGTTATAAAAAGGCCACTTACAATGTTCTTTGTTCCATCATGACCACACTAAAGTTTGTGAACACTTTTACTATCATCTGTCATGCAGGAGCAGCTGTAAAGTACACAGAAGCAAGGTGGCTCCTCAGATGGGTCACTAAGTGCCAACAACAGATTCCATATACTGTATGTCTGTATTTGAACAAAAAAAAAACTTGTCACTTTGCCTATTCAGGAAATCTTTAATGGAGCCCCACTCCTGCTAATGCTTACCTTGATTGTACTCCCCTGACATTCCCCTTGCCTGCTGGAGTCCTTCAAAATTCCAAGTACTCTTAGGCATGGAGGAGAATGTGGTGCTCCTGTTTCTGTGAGACCGTGGATCTACTGTTAAGTGTTTAATATTACCAACACAGATACAAAATAGAAAAAAACATTTAGAGACATATGAGGTCTGATTGGCTACTGCCCACTAAGGGCGATTTGTAAAAACTAGAGTAAACAAAAGTTTCTCATAGTAGCCAATTATTTATCATGTTTCATTTATTACATTCGCAAGTCTGCACCCAACTGGGACTGGGAACTATTGCCCTGGGGTGGGGGAAGGTTTCTGTAGGCTAAGGAAAGGGTTCCATATAAAGTGTTTCAAGGTGCCCCACTGGTTAGTGACCATAGTGAAGGTAAGTATTCCTAGGACATGGCTTATTTTTATGCTTTTTTTTCACATCTTTGAACAATATATCCTTTGTCGGATAGTAAGTACGTGCTGGCAACAAGTTGGTGCTTCAGTTCCCTCTGCCAGATACAAATCTAAACAAGGAACAGATAGCTATAAATTATCCAGCCTGTATCTCTGCGGGCCCCGGTCTGATCAAGGTCTAGAGCTCAGTGTCATTGGGCCAACATATTCTGTCTGTACTGTGGATTAGTTATTAGTAGACATGTGCACTGCCAAAAAATTTGTTTAGTTTCGTTTCGTTTTAAATTCGGATTTGTGTTATTTCGTTTTTCGGGATTCGGGTGTGAAAGTCAATTCGGATTCGGACGAAATTTGGTAGCGTTAGTTCGAACATTCGTTTCGTTTTCTGTTCTTATTCGTTTCGTATTCGTTTCGTTCGTTTGCAGCAAAGTGACATTTGAAGGGGGAAAAATATTTTTCTCCTTCTCTAATGTCACTTTGCTCCAACGAACGAAACGAATAAGAAACGAATAAGAAATGAATAAGAACAGAAAACGAAACGAACGTTCGAACTAACGCTACCGAATTTCGGAAATGGAAATTCGGATTCGTTTGCATTCGTTATGTCTGTAATTCGGATACATCCGAATGTCCGAATTTCCGAAAATTCGTCCGAATTTCGATTCGGAACGAAACGAATCGCACATGTCTAGTTATTAGCACTTCTGCCTTGCAGCACTGGGGGTCCCTGGTTTGAATCCCAGTCAGGACACTATCTGCAAGGAGTTTGCATGTTCTCCCTGCACTTGCATGGGTTTCTTCCCACACTCCAAGGACATGCTGGAAGGTTAATTGGCTCCTGTCTAAATTGGCTCTGCATGCATATACAATAGGGACCTTAGATAGTAAGCTCCTTGAGGGCAGGGACTGATGTGAATATGCAGTATGTAGTGCTGTGTAAATTGTCAGCACTATATAAATATTTATAATAAATAAGTACTGGCCCAGGGGCTTAATGCCCTTCTGCCCCCGCAGCCTAGTCCTTCCCTATCTGCACCACTAAAATACAACAAGGAATTTGACTACTTTAATACTTTATTTTCAGCAGATATCATAGATGTGCCCCATTATTTACACATTAGGCCAATAAAGCTTACCCTGCTTAAAAAGCGGAACACCTTTGTACCTGTGTAGAGAACAACATTAGTAAATGACCATTTATGAAATCTTTATTTTTTTTAAAAAAAGCAATTCTGAAACCAAATTATATTTCTTAGTTTAGATCTTTTTATTTAGAATAATAAAAATACATCTTTATCAATCAATGTCTTTATAGCAGGAGCCGGGCATGGCAGCCCTTGTCTCAGGAATACAATAGATTCTGCCATGAGCCCCAAAGATACAGCTTTGGTTTCTTTATCGAATTTAGATGGCTCTACAATAGGAAAATATAATTTCTCCAGTTAAGATTACTCTACATCTACCATGATGCTTGGGGATTAGCTGACAGCTCTTGTCTAAGGTGTACCGAAAGCATCTTTTCTTATCTACCCACTCAGGACAGTGCTACAGTAAATGGAATTTACCCAAATACATAAATGATATACATATAGCTCCCTGCAACAGTCCACATGGTTAGCCTTGATGGGTCTTATATATATTATCTTATATCCCTACCTTCCAAAAGCCTGGATATTGGTTGGCTTGTCCCTTTTTTTGGACACTGAAAAGGTAAACTTGATCAGAAATTAACTGTTATCATAAATGATACATCCCAAACTGAAAATTTAATCTGAGGAAGAATGCTGATGACCTGAATCAGACACCAGCAACTAATATCTCTCAGGGACTCCAGTGTTTAGATCTTTCTTTGTAAAGGCCATATCAGATGAGGAAATCTGCTGGCGAGCTGATACCACTTACCCCTTTATAAGGAATTACTCCCTTACAGACTAGTCCAGCGAGATGTCACACCCCCACTGTACCCTTGCTAGCGTGTGAGATTCTGTAGCATTCCAGGCCAGTTAGGGGAAACCATTGCCAGTTGGACATGGTCCTAAATGTCAGTCCAGGGGGCCAGATCTAGGAACCAAGGTGACAAAACTACATTGCCAGAAGGACATGAAATCATTAAGTGATTTGTCTACCCACAACTGATCCCTTAAATCTCTACATAGGGATGGTGAAACCTGAACATATACCTGACAGTTAAATGTCCGTGCTTAATGTGTGGTATATTCACCATGCACTGACCCTACCCATGGCTACATGACTATGTGCAGTCTGCATCCTATCACTCTCAGCGTACATTTCATGAACAGTGTATATTCCTGCACTCTTGAATGCTGACTACTCCAACGACATACTGGCACACAATGAAACTGATAGGATCTGGTCTTGCTTTAAGGTATGCAACAGCCGTTTTATTTTACATATTCTGTTATGCTTAAATATCTAGTACTGGTTACTTGTGTGGGGCATAGAGGGAGTGATAAAACACTGGTATGACCAAATAACAGCAGTGTAACCATATGGATGCTGCTGCTTTTATCTGTGGTGCAAGCAAGATTCTTAGGATGTTGCTGGACTATAAAAAGTGAACCTTTTTTTTCCCATTCAGGCAACAGTAAACGGGTCACTAAACTCCCTCCTCCCTAGCACCATATACTCACCTTTCCTTGCACTCTCCACTGCTCCATTTGGACACCAGGACATAAATAGAAAGCCCTGTGTAAGCTCCAAACCCACCTGTCAGAGCTTACACAGGCTTTGGGCTCCTTACGCATTCCCCATGTGACAGCCCTAGGCCAGTCATGAGGCACCAGCACTTTTACATGGGAGCGGAAGAGTGAATCACTCATACCCAGAAGTTCCAGTGACCAAACCGAGCCGCTCAGGAGAAAGGAAAAGGTGGGGGGCATGACCCTTTTCTTTTTTTGCCCTGCATGCACAGAGGAAAGGGTCACTTTAAAAACTGTGTGTTCTCTAGCATATAATGCCCTGAACAATCGAATAAAGCTATAGCAGCTTTGATTAAAAAAAGAAAACGAACATTGGCTCAGGGTCAGGCTAACAGAGTAACACATCCATATAACAAGACCCCCAAATCATTTTGAAAACCATAACCCTTCAAATCCAAGCACTATGTACCTGGGCCCATGCCTACAACAGTATTTTTCCTGCAGGCAATTTAAACCTTCCCTTGTTCGCATTTGCTTCAGCCCTAAGCACAGCATTGAAAAGAATTCCAATAGAAGTGGTACCAACAGAAGTAATGGATACCAGGATCAATTCCCTAAGATACATGAGTTATTTTATCCCTATTCCTTATTATAAATCATGATCATTTACTCCTAAAAAATGTTTAGTTCAAAAACAGAAATATCACTTAGGTGTGAAATTATCTTGTCACATGGAATAACCTTTGAAATACAGCTGCAAAGCGTTTTCAGTGGGTAAAATTAAAAGAGAACTATGGCCAAACCTTCTTTGGCCATAGTTCTCTTTAAGGCCACAAGAGGACATTTTCTAATGTCCTCCTGTGACCCAAAAGTCAACATATAGAGGGCTATCGCCTGCTATATGCTGACAGCGCAGAGCCACGCTGCAGTTGGGACGGATCCCAACAATATTGTAGGGATCCACCCCGCTACCTGATTGGCAGTTGGCTCTGCATCTCCCCATCTGTCCCTCCAAGTGGGTGGAGCGCTGTAGGAACCAGCCAGAATTGGGGTTCAGGTGAGTATAACTTTGTTATTTTAGCTCCCTAGACAAAACGAGTAATTAACCCTTGCAGAGGGTGGGAGGGGAGGTAGCCCCACTGCAAGGGTTAAGATTTCTTTTGCCCAGAGTTTTGCTTCAAATGCCACAAGCAAGTATTATTTAGGCTCTGTGTGCCGCTTGGTAAGGTAGATTGGTGAATCACCAGTAAATTACAGTTCACAACCCAGCTGCCTAACAAATTGTGTGTCTTTTCTTTCTTCCACAACTTTATGACAGCACAATTTAGAAAAGGCGGAACAGAGAACACATTGGGGGGGAATTTACTAAGACTGAATCAGGCAGAATCTGAAGCAGCTGCGCATGGCAACCAATCAGCTTCTAGCTTTCATTTTCAAAGCTAAACTCAACAAGATAAAGAGAGAAGCTGATTGGTTGCAATGCTCAGCTGCTACAGATTCTGTCTGCTCCAGTTTTAGTAAATTCCCCCCATTGTGATGATTTTTCCTGCTTTCGACATGCAATGACTACGGAGGAGGACTTGTCATACATGTGTGCTATGGTTTTACAAATACAGTTAGAGACATGGACACTCTTGTAAACAGTAAAGTGATTTTTCCATATAAAGGGTTGTTTTTCTACAACTGCATTAGGTCCCCGTTCACACCAGGGCGTTTGTAGATCGTATTTTTTAGCATGGAAAAGCTCCGCAGAAGAAATCCTATTGATTTCTATAGTCCCGGTTCATGTCGCAGCACAGCGTCGCGCTAAAAAAAAGCCTGTCCCTGGAGAAAAGTAAACAAACTTCTTTTTTGGGCAGATCAGCGCGATTAGGAATAGGAAAAAGGGTCACACGGCACTGATCTCCCTAAAAAGAGGCGCATACTTCACAGACTTGCGCAGAGCTTTTCCGCGCTGAGAAATAGGAGTTACAAACGACCTGGTGTGAACGGGGTTTAGGCTGGGTTCATACCTAAGCGACAGCATTTTTTGCACATTTCTAATGTTTGTTTTTTTGAGCATTTTATGCGCATAAATCAAGTCGCGCATTTTTATGAGCAGATTGTAGCTCATAAATGTTAATGAGCAAATGCATGTAAAACATGCATGAAAATGCGCAAAAGCACAGCAAGTGCGCGCTTTGAAGCGTTTCTTATTGAGTCTATGGGACCAAAACAAGCTGTAATATGCCACAAAAAAAAGCTCATGTACTTTTTCCGGCGACAGGCATTTAAATAGAAATGAATGGGATTTTTTTTTGAGGGGGGAAGGGCAGTTTTTGTTTGCATTTTTTAGTGCAGAAAAAGTGCTACAAAACGCTCAGTGTGAACCAGGCCTTAGGTTGTCTGGCCAGTTTGGATGCAAACAAATGTGTTGAGTCTTTTACAGGGCATTTGCCAAAAATACACATCATACAATGAACAGCAGATCGATCACTAGGCACCATAGGATTAAATCACAATCAAGAGGTAACAATATCGTCTGCCGGACGCACATTTTCTAGGCAGGGTTATTCATGGGAGGCACAATCTGTAATGTACACAATTCACAAATATAAGGGAGAGGGGTATGTGGAAGTCAGGAAGCTTTCCCTCCACAGGCCCGACAGCAAGCCTTCCGATAATACCAATGTGAGCACAGCTTCACCTTCAGGACCAGCGAGCAGTTTGCAGTAGCTTTGTCTTCACAAACCTCATCTGAATTTAAAGAAAAGGAAATGCATATTATAGGGAGTTATTATTGTATTGTTTGTCTTGAGGTGCTTTATCTAGCTGCTTTCTTATGTTTACATGTGCTGTATTGTACTTCAGTTATCATCTCCCTAGTGCCTACCGTATTTCACATTTATAAGTCTCAAGCATACGGGCTCATGAGGCCATATAACAGAAATGGTAGGTGTTGTGTGTACAGCTGCCCATAGTAATGAATGGTTGTAGGAGGCTGCATGAAGGTTTATGCTGCTACTTGTGTAAACCTGTACGCCCTTGGACACAGACGTTCTGCGCCAAGGGCTATATGTCTGTATGCATGTGCGGTTTTATGCAAGTAGCAGTGTAAACCCGCATACAGCCGCCTACAGCCATTCGTTAAAATAGGCAGTTGTACACAGCAGCTGTGTATCCTAGGCGCATAAATCACCCTGAAATTTACATTATACAGCCTCAATAAGGCCTATTGAAGTGAAATACGGTAAGCACTGGAGATATGATCATTTAAATAGAATACTGCAATTTACATTATACAGTCTCATGTGCCTCTGTCAATGAGGCCTTATCAGACAACCTTCCTGCTCAACAATTGCAGGGATAAAATCTCAGCCAGGCAGCAAGTAGATTGCTTTCAATCAGTCAGACTTGACTAGTAGACATGTACTGCGAGAAAGAAATAGTAAAACACAATACACAGCATTACTAACAGGGAGTAGAGCTTGCTGAATAAATATGGTTGCCCTTGAGTACACATATGGTTACAAACTATACATGGAGACCTGAGGACTATGTATAATGGAGGGTGGCATAGGGCTGCAACTAATGATTATTTTCATAACTGATTAGTTGACCGATTCTTTTTTCGATTAATCGATTAGTTGGTTGCAGCCCAAGGGTAGTATCGTTTCCTCATACAAATTGCAGTAAATACTCCACACTGCACCGGTATTTTATGTTCAATTCCTATAATGAAGAGTGCAGTGTGGAGCCTCCGCTCTACAGAACAGATCGCAGGGGGTTGAGAGGAAGGCCATGCCACATGACCTGTCAAAGTCCATAGTCATGTGACAGGCTTCCTCCTTCCCTCTGTAATTTATTTCCTGTTTATTAAAATAAATTGGGTTTCACCTCCTTCAGAGTCCTGAATCAGAACCTATTAAAAACCCAACATCAACCTGCTAATTGTAGCCAAGATCATCAACTATGCCCATTTTGTTCATCAAACCACACCCAAATGTTTAAATAGTTCTTTGATATAAAAATGATTATTTTATATCCGAATCCTCAGTATTCTTGTATACAAGCACTTGAAGTACAATTTGCTACCTAACACCTAGACCTCGCAAAGGCAATCAAAAGACATTGAGAATGTGGGAAAATTCAGATAATTAGGTATTGGTAGGTTAGAATGAGGAGGCGAACTTTGGCAACAATTCAACAGTGTGGTTACACACTGTACAAAGTGGATGAGACAGTGGATGAGATTTTGTACAAAGGGGATGAGACAGCGGAGATCAATTGGGAAAGAATATGTCAGGCATGGATTAAGCGTACAACTGCGTTCCGATTAGAGACCTGTCCCTAACGGATTTGCATCCATACTGAAATCCTTGCGTGGGCAGTAGAGCTACACCAGCAGTGATCACGCGTGGCTGGTGTTTTGTTATTTCTAAATCTTGAAATACCTTTTGCTGATTGTCTCCTCACATAGAACAAATCACAATCTTATGGATGAATCAACATGAAGTAAACAAAGATATATACAATTCTTCTTTCAGTTTCTTTCCTATTGCAACTAAATTGCAGCAAAATGTCTCAACATTGCCATCTGCTGGAGTAATTAATAACTCAGTCCTGCTTAGGACAGAAGGAAAACTCGATCAAAAGTATGTAAGTAATAGTAAGTAAGGCCCCTTTCATATGGGTGCCTTGAGTTCCAATCAGGAGGGGATCGATGCATGGGTCCCCTGCTGATCGGAATGCATGTAAGCGTCCAGTTCTTTCCTCCATTTTGCAATCAAGGAAAAAAATGAAATTACCAGACCAATGCTTGTCTATGGGCAGTCTGATGTAAATGTTTGCAAAAGGATGTCACCAGCACACCATTTAAGTGAGATCAACAAAAGTCCATTTATTAATGTAGTACTGTCATTCCAGTACATGCGCTTTCGGGGCCGCACAGGGTCCCCATCATCAGGCTCAGAATGAACGGCGCCATCCGTGGTCACTACGGATGGCGCCAAGGAGTGCAGCAAGACACCTATATATTACTTATGTCAGATGTAACTGGACACGTTACTCCAATTACTTCTGATCTGGCACGAGCAGCTTCGTTGAAATGGAACACAGTTTCTTTTGCTTTTCCGGACCTGGCTGGAGTCAGGCGTAAACAGATGTAAACAGATGCCCGTCCGTTTAGATCTGGCTGCCCATAGACTATCACTGGGCTTCTAATAGACTATCACTGGGCTTTTTCAGGTCTACCTAAAAAAAATGACAGGCGTACTTTATAGGAATGCCCGTGTGAAAGGGGTATAAAGTTACCTTCAAGAAATGTCTTGTTATTTACAGCAGCATTTTTCCAGTATTATTCTCTGCATGCTTAGTCTTAAGCAAACAGGATTCAGATACAGGAAAGGTGAGTACGCAAAAAAGTAGTTTTATTTACATAAGGGAGGGTTACTGGCAGGCCCTGCCAGGCCTGTGCTTGGATTAAGGGTCTGGTATGACTTTTGGCGGGAAACCCATGCACCTATTTTTTTTTTTTA
>NW_017307561.1:74716-77817 GCF_000935625.1 Nanorana parkeri
CCCTGCCAGGCCATTGCTCGGATTGATTTTAGAAGGGAACCCCACGTTTTTTGTTTTTTATTTTTGGGTGTTGGGGTCCCCCTTAAAATTCCTACCAGATCTAAAGGGTCTGGTATAAATGTGTTGGGGAACCACACACTTTTTTTTAATATCAGGGGTCCTTCCTAATATTCTTACCAGACCTAAAGGGTTGGGTGCGCAGTTTTCTTTCTTTTTTTAAGATTTGTTTACAATTTTGCAGGGAGAACGGTCTGCCGTTCTCCTGTGCTTCGGCTCAGCTGAGCTGTTCGGCTACTGTACGGGCTATTGTGAATAGCCCATACAGCAGCCCTTTGGTTCGGCTCAACCGAAGGGCTCCGTCGGCCAAAGTGAGCAGAAGGATTAGCCAAAGCTATGGCTATATCCTTCGGATGAATAGCGAATAACCTTCTAAATCTTCAATACTCATTCTGTTTTTGCAGAGGGAGGAATTTAAAATAAGTCTTACCGGGAGCTTCGGTTGGGCAATTCTGAAGTTGACAAGTCTGGCTACTTTCTGGTTTTGTAGATGGATCACATCCCTGACTCATCTCCTCACCCTGATAACATTTTACTTCTCTCAGTTGATGTCCAGAGCCACAGGTCTTACTGCACTGTGTAAAAAAGACATATAAAGTAAAAACTATATATTGAATTTACCATTATTAACATGACAAGACATGGTTAGCCATCACCAGACAAACAAATGACAGTATTCATCTAATAAGATAAGAATAAGAATTTTGCTTAGTTGTCAGTACAGACAAAACTTATTTCATTACTGGTAGGCTGAGTTACAAACCGGTTTCATTTAGGGACTTTATTGGTGTGATTTCTTTTCCAGAGCTTGGATAGTTGCTTTGGGAATACAGTCATAGATTAGCGGTTGTCATAGTATGCTAAACATGATACGCAGTAACCACTGTGGAGAAATTACATCAATTTTACAAGTTTTACTTAACCACCTCCCTAAAACTGTATTGTAAAAAAATGGCGGGGAGGCGGACAGCTACCGGTATGTCTGGAATGACGTCTCAAGACGTCATTCCACAAATAGCCGTTGTGTATCCCTGTGTATCATAGCATAAGCATTGTACATTGCCATGTTGTATTCACATACTTTCATTTCCTTATACTAAGCAATAGTTTCCCTGTAATAAAACTCACTGGTCCCCATTCAGATGCTGTCCAGTGATGGTCACATGGAGGTCCCAGGCAGGGCTTCTCAGAAGAAGGTTTTAAGCTCTCATCACATTGGCTGATTTCTGTTGAGCATTTGACTTCCCTTGTCACCATTCCCTCTGATCCACAGGAAGCAGAGCACTTCACAAAGACAACAAATGTAAAACAGTCAGTCTCAGGTACTGTATATATAAAGAATCAGGCTCTCCCTTTCACATATGAAATGAAGAAAATTAACTGGCTGCAATGGACCAAAGGTATAGCTCAACTTGCCATTTATCTATAAAAATGGTGTCTGTTATCATCTGTTGTCTTAAAACGGGCTTAGGTTATCAGACAGATATTAAAAGCCAACACCATACAAGACTGATATTTTAGTTTGAGTGGAGGCTGCTAAACTGAATAACATGCTGGATTGCAAATAATTTACATCTAGTACAGTATCTAACTGTACTAGAATACTCAGGTATCCAGGCTGGCTGTGCTGTTTGGAAGAACTGCAAAAAGCTCAGGAATAAATAGAAAAACAAATCATTTGCCATGCATTTTCAGTTTGAATCAACTGAATAAGCTAGTCTAACACAGGCCGTCTTAAACTTTTTCCACTTGTGACCCCTTTTCAGCCAGGAAAATATTTACGTGACCCCAGCGTCGGACGGTGTCTCTACCCTCTTCCCAGCAATAGTCAGTGTCTCTCTCCTCCTCTCCCCCCTCCCAGAGCGTCAGTCGGTGTATCTCCTCTCCCTCCCTGTGTCGGTCAGTGTCTCTCTCCTCAAACCCCCCATCCCCTCCATTGGTCTGTGTCTCTCTCCTCAAACCACAACCCCCCCAGCGTAGGTCAGTGTCTCCGCCCCCCACCCCCAGCATTGTCTCTCTCCTCCTCCCCCCTCCCCCCATCGGTTGGTGTCTCTCTCCTCCTCTCCAACTCCCTAGCCCTCCCCCCGCCGCTGTGGACGGACAGTTGGTCGGTCGGTGTCTCTGTCATCAGCTTACATTTCCCCTCCAGCAGCTGTGCTCTGCTTCTGCCCGGTTAAAGAAAGCTCCGCCCCCTGAAAAAGAAACCTTTCTGCACGCACGTGCTCAGGAAGGTACCAAGTGCAAAGGGGGAGGCCCGCGATCTTAACAATTACACTGCACATATTAAACTATACTAAAACGTATTTTGCTTGGAGCCAAAGCCCCTCATACAAGTACTGACCCTACCCCCCTGATGGCGGCCCTGGCCAGGGATTTGGATCGCGACCCCCCTATTCACTTGTGCGACCCCATGTGGGGTATTGACCCACACTTTAAAGGAGAACTATGGGGTCAGTGTTTTTCCCCATAGTTCTCCTTGGGGTAACGGGAGGACACAAACTAGCGTCCTCCCGTCACCCTAAGCTCAGTATATCGCGAGCTACAGCTCGCGGTATACTGAGACGCCGCACCTGGAGCGGATCCCGACTTAGATGACGGGATCCGCCCAGCTGCGTGAGTGACAGCTGGCTCTGCCTATCTAGAGGCAGAGCCAGCTGTACCCGCCCCCTCCCCCGTCCGTTCCGCCAGTCAGCGCTGGCAGATCGGAGCGGGGAGAGGGGAATCCAGCCCCTCCCCCTGTCACGGCAGAGAGCCGTGACAGGATCGAGAGGTGAGGGAACCCGGTATGTTTTCCCTCACCTCCCGATCTACAGAGCCGACCTGTGACAGTCTCATTGTCACAGGTCGGCTTAGAACTATGACGTGAGTGGAAATCACTCATGTCATAGTTCTCCTTTAAGAAGCCCTGGTCTAACCAATCATGAGCAACAACTTAAATGCACCACAAAAGTAATATACTAAAAACATCTCTGGTAAAATAATAAACGATTGTTCAAATGACTTGCATACTTGACATCCCCCCCCCCCCCCCCACAAAAAAACAA
>NW_017307561.1:77936-102842 GCF_000935625.1 Nanorana parkeri
CCCCCCCCCCCCCCCCAAAAAAAAAACAAAACAAACAGATAGCAGTATTGTTTTATTTTAATACTTCATTGTACAAGTGGCCATATACTACAAAATGACTTTTTGTTAGCAGATATGACAATAACTGGCTGTTTTTGTAGGTTATGATGCAGGGGTGTAACTAAATACTACAGGACCCTATAGCAAAATTTAGATTGAGTTCTCCATCAGCTGTACATGGCCTATAATGTACCCCTATACACAGTACACCCCGTATGCATTTGGCCAGAGGGGGAAGGCTTATAATGGACTATTTATATCCCTTTAAAATTCGGCAAGAGGTGGGAGGCCAATAAAGCACTCCTTTTTACACCTCAACATGGGTGGCAACATATTACGTTTGTTATTTACAGCTGCTTGCCACTGGTGATTAGAGCTCAATTATACAGCTAAAAATGGGAGACCTATAATCCACCCCGTGGCTCTTCTACAGATACCTTTTCACACTGGTGGCTACTGTAATAGAACACTAACAACTTGCAATCAAGCAATCAAAATGGATAGCTCCAAAGTCCATAGGTGCTGGGTGGCTAGCCACTGCTGTGCTGTGTACTAAATGAGATGGGATTCTCCTTTGTGGTCAGCCAGAATGAAGTTGGCTCAGACAGATGCATCAATATGCAGTAAATCAGAAGAGATCATTTCCAGTAGTCAACTGATAAATAGAGCAAGTAAGCATTTTTTTTTTTTAACAATCCCTTTTCAGATATGGACTATGAACCTTCTGCCCCTGGGCTCCAAAGCTGAAGTTACCCACTCGCAAGGGGGTAGAAAATGCAATCTCTTCCCTAGAAACTGTCACAGACAAAAGCTAATGTACAGTTTTTTAGAATGTACAATAGTAATTTTAAGCATACCTCTGTCCACTCTAACGTTTCCCATTGTGGTCCACACGGTTTGTTCTTGCAGACCTTTCTCTGAGGCGGTCTAGGGAGCTGGGCACCCTCACACTGCTCATCATATACAGAACTGTCCAGTCCTGGTGCCAACATTTTCCAGCACCGAACAGAGCGCACTTGTATTCCTTGCCCACAGCTCCTTGAACACTCGCTCCATCCACTGGACTCCCATCTCCAAAGAAAGCACACAAATGAGAGACTAAAGATCAAATCATACAGCATATTCTTAAGGCCAACTCAAACTAAAATTAGCAAGAAGGGTTTATTAACCTGTGTAAATCAGACAAGTAGTGTATATGTACCTCTTGTAGTGTACCACAGTAAATGCCCTGAGATACTGCAATGCACTGCCTCTCTGCTCTGCAACAACAACAGTCCCTATTTATAGTGGAAAGTGGATAGAGCTATCCATTCTTCACTGGACACGGCAGTATTACTCCACAACATGGCCTACATTTTAGGTGCCATTCATAAAATGTAGGCCCTGAAGTGCTGCTAGGGAATTTTCTCTGCAGAAAGAACTTTTTTGCTTTATATACAGCATGGGGACCATAGCCTGAAAAATTTCTGGCTTCAAAACTCTAACGTAATCAACATCAGAGAAGCTTTACAAAAGCAGATTAAGAAAAGTGATTTGAAGAGGCAGGCTGTCATGGCCAATAATGGATAGTGGACCCTCTTTTCTATAAGCATGTTTGGAGAAGGTGTAAGACCTTGAAAGAGTCGAGGAGCAGAATTGTACACGCCACCAAATCTTTACCAGAGCAACTCATTAGGGGTGGTGGACTTCACTGGGGGTGTATGAGGTTGTGGCCCACGGGCACACCTGTGCAGATGACAACTGACCTGGGATTAGAACCAGAGTGTGGTAGAATGTTGATAGGCAGATTCAGAAACAGACACAGGACAAAGATCAGGACAGGCAGTGAGCAAGTGAAGTCAAATACAAATTAAAGTCAGTAACCAAAGAAGCAGGAATGCAGCCACAAGGTATACATCAATGCTCCCACTACTGGCTGCTGAGGCTGCAGGTTAGGCACCAGAGCCTAGAATCATACAATCACAGAAAAAAATATAGGAAACGTGTCTGCACTGGATTTCATCAAACCGAAAATAAAGTGAATTTAATAGCCGTTGAAACTTTCTTTCTTTCTTTTTTTTTTAAGTACACAAATGTACTGATTTTTCTGCAATCTATTTCCCACAAAATGTTACCTGTCTTTGTGTATTTGTGTATTTCTCACCTGGGCATGCATTCTCTTCCTGAGCAAAATTCCTGAGTGGGCTCCGGCCTTGTCAATGGATCACAGTATGACTCGTCTACTTCTCTGCCATCATAGCGGATGCACAAGGCATAGGCAGAGCTAATTCCTGTAGAATGATCATCACATTACTGTACACCCATGAAAGCAACTGGCTATTATTTATTATTTATGATTTTGAGGAAGCACAATTATTTAGTTATTTGTTATTGGTATTTACATAGCGCTGACAGTTCACGCAGCGCTTTATATATGGCACATTCACATTAGTCCCTACCCTCGAGGAGCTTACAATCTAATGTCCCTACCTCACATACATACAGGGCCAATTTAGAGAGAACCATTTAACCTTCTAGCATGTCTTTTGAAGGAAGGGAGGAAACCGGAGTACCCGGAGTAAACCTGCGCGAGCACGCAATGCCTGAGAATGCGTTTGTAATATACCATCTATACTTGTGTACCACCTTGAACATGGCCTTTGTAAAACATGTCATTAGACAGGACATTGTTTTACTAAGGTCAAGAAAGGACCCCCTTCTGGCAGTACCCGATGTTGAAAAAGTCTGAATTTGTCTAAAGGTAAACTAAAGTGGCTTTGAAATGAATTGGGTTTGAGTTAGCAAATGAGAGAGAATAGCTAAAATACTTCCTTCAATCATGATGTCCCTCATTAAAGTCTCAGACATAGCCATTCATTGAGTCACTGTTCTGTGTATTAAGTATCAGCTTGAGCTACTGGAAAATGTGAAAATGAAGCTGAAACTCCACCTGCTGGCTGCATTGAAAAAAATAAAGTATACATATTTAATATTTATTATTTATCTGACAACAACGTAAGAAAACTTTTTTATTGCACATATTTTTTTACTTCTAACAATAGTATATAATAATTAAAACATGTACAATACCACAAACAAGTCCCTTTTAGACTGGTTCTACATTACCTGAGCTGCAGGTTGAGCTGCAAGGCGAATAGGCGGAGATCTTCCAGCGATACATGTCAGCCCTGCTGATGTCCTGGCTTGATGTTAAATCACTGTAAAAAAAAAAAAACAAAGCAAGTCAAGAACACTGAATCAGATCATTCTGTGAATGTGCTGCCTGCAGACACAGCATTTGGAAGGTGGTGGAATGTGTTACTTTCACCACCCTATGTATGCTGCACACGCCCACCCTGACCAACAAGAGCAAGTTTTACAAAGGTAAGTGAGATTTATATCTGTTCATTGTTCACACTGGTTTCTGATTAGCTGGGGAAAAACACCCCTTCTTTTTCCTTTACATGTGAAGCGGAGGTGCAAAGCAAAGATTTTGGAGGCACGTAAGAGGACCGAGACAGCAGCCATTCAGAACAATACTTAAACTGGCAGTCAAGCAAGATTTGTCCAGTATGCAGAATTTCATTGACAGCAATACAAGTAATAGCTGTCAATTGTACAGTTTCCTGGGCACCAACAGCCCACTTATCACAGGTAGGTACCTTGAACAGAGAGCCAACACTGCTAGCTTGATCTGTCACCATTCACCTTGAATATCAACAGGGCGGTCACCCAGTTCTGGGATTAGCACCCCATCCATGCACCTAGCCTGTTGCTCTAGCCACCCTATGCATGGGGCAAACACCCACAAGGAGAATCAAGCTCTATTCTACTCAGTGAAACTATCCAAAACAAATGGAAAAGGTCTTGCCTGAAGTTCTGTAAAATGGCGACTTAACTTTACAGGTTTAGCTACTTCCCTTGTAATGGAAGATCTTTTAAAACCGATACTGGGAGGTTTGGAGTACTCAGCAGACAGGAGGTTTGCAGCAACCAGTAAACTATTTGTGTGTCTACAGGCCCTCTACTACACCACTAATACATATAGCTCATGTAAGTTCAAAGCAGAGAAAGCTTCCTCTAAAGCCCAACTCCAGCCGAATCATATTTATTTTTTGGTTAGAGAGGGAAAGGGTTATACCCTGCCCAGTTTTTATTGTCTTCTGTGTTCCTGTTGGGAGAATCTCACCTTACTTTCTGTCCGGGTGACCACACAGTGTGTAAGGAATCTCTTCAACAGGTACTACAAATAAAAACCCGTCATAGGTTCTTACCCTTCCCTATTCTACATGAAAATCCTTACTACTATGTGCACCCTTGATAGATATACTCACTTCCTGCTTCAGTGACCAGGTTGGTAGCAGGAAAATGTCTCTAATAGCTACAGGAAGAGCAAGCAAAAATAAAAAATGTCAATGACAGATGTTCTAACCCAGGAGTAAGCAACCTTGGCATTCTAGCTATGGTGATACTATAAATACCATCATGCCTCTGCCTCTGGGAATCATGGCTGTGGCTGCCAGAGTCTTGCAATGCCTCATGGGATTTGTAATTTCTCCACAGCTGGAGAGCTGAGGTTGCTTCTTTTGTTCTAAACCGTCAACATGCTATCCAAAAAAAAGTTTGGTTGGAAGTTGTTTTTTTAGGTCATTGATTAGGTCATTGATTATGAGTTATTTATTATCAGTTTTAACTATGACATGCTAAGGTGAGTGCACACAGCAAAGAAAAATATTACAATTTCTGGCAGTCAGAGATAAGAGGACAACATATTTTTTACCGAAAGGGCTCCAGCTTTTCAGAATATATATTAACACTCTTTTACATGCAACTAGTGCTTACTGGAGCTCTACAAGATTATAGAATTCTGGATTAAAACAATAGAAAATAAGACATGTAACATTGGCGACATTGCTGAGGGGAAAAAACGAAGAGCGCCAGCTTGCATCCAATTACACTGTTCACAGCTGCATACCTGCTGAAGCCGGGTGCTTGTAACGGCTGTGTCCTGGGAATGGATCCAAGATGTTCATAAACAGCTGGCAGCAGTAGACTGTCCCTGAATTGTTCTGATTCCTGTGTGGACTCTGCCAGGGTCAGACCCCCAGGACTGCCACCAAAGAGAGATTGGCAGAGTGCAGAGTGACTCTGCTGATCACACAACCTCCATAATTCACTCTGCAGTAATCCCTGAGGAGTGTCTGTGCTGGGCTGGAGGCCTGTAACAGGGAAAACGAATGGTATTGACACATTTACACAACATCTGACACACTAGATTGAATACATCTGGAGCAAGAGTGAATCATTCACCTAAAGACTTCTAAGAACTTGTCAGATAAACCTTTAATAAAACATATGCACCTCAATGTGTATTGTAAGTCTTGCAGGGTCTGTGTAAACATTAAGATACATGTGTTAAGCAGCAGATGGACATGAGGCACTCAGCTGGTTCAGGAAACTTATGTCTTGGTGGTAGGTAGTTCCACTGGCCAGCAGCTCTCAGCCAAATCGGTGCCAATTGATGTTGCTCACACCAAGAGTGTCAGCAACATCTGCCTGCTCCACTAATTGAGTTGGTGGAGCACACATTGCTCTGCACTCTACAATACTTGTACATTTGTATAAATTGTGCCTGAAATCCTGACCCCTATAATGTATATGGGCAGGCTTAGAAATAAGAAAACTAATTCATTAGTTTAAATCGGTTTTGGTACCCCCTGGATACCTGCACACTTTTTAAAACTGGCATTGACAAGAATTTTAGGTGTTTTTGGATTTTTTCAGATAAACATGCCAAATTGTCACCCCAATTATCCTACCAAGGCGCTCTGCCTGTCCATTCTTAGTGTTAGGCATGCAGGTTTGTGTCACATGGCAAATGCCCACTTTACTAGTAAGCAGTCAGGAGCGTAGTCACAATGTTGTCAAGAGTTTAAAATGCACAGGCAAACCCCTTTAGCATGTCATATGTTTTTTTATATATATATTTATTATTAAATTAAAGTATATTATATTTTATTATACTATTATTTTATTGTGCCTTTCCACTACAACTACCCTTAGCGTGTTTTGTTATTTTTGTATTCATTACTCTTGCTCAGATGTCATCACCAGTGAAATTAATGGGGTGCGAGAGGCACTTGGTGAAATAGAATAACAATCCCAGCACAAGACACAGACTATATTCGTATGGTATCTTTAGAAGTCCAGCTGTCAATGCTACTACATACTGCCAGCGTGAAATGTGAGTGCATTATACTATTACTAGAAACCATCAGATGGCACTTCCTGGAAAGCTCCAAAATAATACACTCTCACTACTTTGTTGTTTAGTGTAAGAGATGTAATAGTAGGAGATCCCAACCTAATGGTGGCCAGTTTTCATTACCAGTACCATCTATTTTAATTATTGTTTCTTCAGAATTAGTATAATGTCCCATACTTTTTTAACAAACTTCAATTAAGAAAATGATGCAACTGGACATATTGATATAATATAATAATAATGATGATAAATCAATCAGGTTACGGATAGTTAAACAGGATCAAACATTTAGATGTAAAAGAATCCCATAAGGAGAGAGCTGGCCTCTTACTCTGAAATATTCGATCCCTGGCTGTCATGTTGGTCCAGTGAAAAGCATTTAAATTTCCATGTCATAGTACAATATACAATGCTGGTCAGTCAAGGTCAGCACCAAGATGACTACAAATAGCCCATGATAAAAGTCCAGCTGTTGTTCTGGAGTGTAAGCAGCCAGTTGAGGTAGTATGGGTATGTTACAAGGACACAGCTGGGAGACATTCACTGAAGCTGCTAGAGGGATTTTCAACTAGAAGAACGTCCTAGGTCGGCTTCTGGTCTATGAACTCTAAAAGTCATGTATTAATAGAAATGACTGCTACAGGTTTAGAAAATCTACTGTTGCCAGGAGAGGTGATGTGGGTTACACACTGTATGCATGTGTAGTAAGAGACGGACAAAATCATGAATCATAACATAACAAACGTGTCCACAGAATGTCATATATATAAAACCGTGGAGATTAGAAATGATAATCACAGATGATAAAGTTTACCTTCTGTTTGGTCTTCTTCTACTATGCTTTGTTCTTTACTTGCCCGTTCCTGAGGTATAAATGAGCCTTCTGACTCTTGAGCATTTTCCCAGTTCCATGTGTCGGGTGTATCAGGCAAGCTTCTATCAGACCCTCTCTGGGTCGCACTTTGTACATTGCTTGGAGGAAGAGGAGCCTGTTGTACTGGTTCAGAGTGTAGAGGCAGAGGTGCTTCTGGCAGACGAGGTACTGTGTATTCATAGGTTATGTGGGGAATCTTTCCATTAAAGTTATAGTACTGAAAACAGAAGAAGACACTAAATAAGCTGTGTGTTAAAATTACCTGTAATGTTTTAATAAATTGTAAAGTAATAGGAAAGATCTTCCATAAATGCAAGGCACAGATTCAAAACAGCACTAGAAAGCCTACCACCAACCCAAATTATTTTTCAGTCTTCAATAGAGTGGGAGGGTTTAGAACTTCTGCCACTTATTATTGCTGTATGTGTCCCCATTGGGCAGATTTTCTTCTACTTCATGCTTCATTGTCGTACTGTTTTTCAAGGTGGGAATGTGATAAGGCATCAGAGAACAACAAGTAAGAAAGCACAGACAGCAATAAGACACCTAATAAACTCCATCCAAAGCTGACATGATATTATTGGCTGGAGCTGGACACCCAATATATAGAAAACAAAGCCCCAATTTACTTATCAGATACAGAAAAATGGCAGGTAATCATCACATTTAAAGTCCATTTCCACTTTGCAATCAAATTTGAGAAAACCCCGCTAGCTACATGCTTGTTATGTGTTCCTATTCACAGCATACCTAAAAAAACTTCCTTTTTTAAATATTTCTTAACTTTAAGATATCTCTGTGGAGCAGGCCTTTGGACAGACTGCAAGCTGTCCCGAACAATTTCAAAGTGACAGGAATCTCTGGTTGTCCCCATAAAACACTAGGGACACAATGAGCTTCATCTCATTAACATACAATGCTGCTAGATTTTGAACCCTTTGTTAGGACAAACTGTTCAACTCTAGTTTACAATTGATAATGAAATCTGCCAGCACAGTGCAGACCCCTTGCATTCCAGATAAAAATTCAGTTTAGAGAAAACTAGTTATATGAGAAAACAAGTAATATGTAATTAGTATGTACATAGTAGTTTGTATAGCAGTAAGTATTTTTGCTATGTAAATGAGAAGCTATGACAAATATAAAATAGGTGTTATCCCAATTTGGCTACAAAAGTGGAAATACACTCTAAAGTGAACCTATGCCCCGAACACACACATTTATGTATTTACATATTTTGAAAAAATAGCATAAGTACAGTAAAACAAGCCATTGTCACTTGTCCCTCCCTTTTGCTGCACAAACTGTTGGCGCTATATAAATCCTGTATAATAATAATATTCGCCTCTATATCTATAAATATTGTAGAGAAAATATTTTGAAAGTTCACAACACAGGCATTATAAATCTAAGCTGTTTTCATGAGGGCAGATCTTGGCAGGTCACCAGACCTCTAATGTACACAACCGGCAGATGTTTCTAAGGTGCTGGAATGGAAACTGACTTTAGAACATTTGTTGTGATCTCTGATGGTATCTGAGAATGAAGAACTTCACATTACAAACAACTAAACAGGTCAGTGATTGCTTGTTTTAAAGATTTGTTTACTGCGTGTCAAAAATATGTAAATAGGTTAATGTCCATAGTTTGGGCACGGGTGCACCCAAAATATCAATTTACTGAATTTGAATAGCATGGGGCAAGTTTATGGAAAAAAATTAGGTCTCAGGCTGAAGGTAAACAGAAGGGCTGGGGTCTCACACACACACCATGACGCTGAGGGACTGGTTGGTGGGCCCAGGAGTAGTCAGATATTCCAGTCCCTCGCTCTGTACATTTGATGGCCGCCTATATTTGACCAGTGTCCCAGCAACACGGAAATTCTGAGGGTTGTCCATCATCATATTTCCATTGATGTAAAAATTCCCAGCAGAGTCTGCCAGAGCTGAAAGGAAAAAACAAAATAGGAAAAAAGTAACAATAAAGTATCTAATGCGGTAGAGTGAGGGCCAGTTCACACCAATTGCGGTGCGTTCCAGAGCAGCAGCTGCTGGAACGCATAGCAATCGCACACTAAACTTCCCCCTTCGTTCTGGGGCAGGAGGGGGCGTGGCGGTGCATTGAAGTCAATGCCACACACCCTGCCCACAGTGCGATCAGACGCGTGGCAAAACACTGCCTGCGTTCTGGTCCACTGCAAACACAAAAAAATGCTGCATGCCCTATTTTTTTGCGTTCGCAGTAGACTGGAACGCAGGGAATGTTTTGCTACACGTCCAATCGCACTGCTGGCAGGAGGCGTGGCTACGGTGCCATTGCCTTCAATGCACTGCCCCCTCCTGCACCACCGCAATTGGTGTCAACTGGCCCTCAAAGCCCAACTGAACATTCAGTTTAAATCAGATTCCTGGTCTAGCAAAGCAAAATATGTTACAAATCAGTTTGTTGTCTCACAGCCTCAGTAGAAAAGCCTGTCCCCGGCCAGCATGCTACAAAGTAGGACCCTTGTTCTCTGTGGGGAAGCAGTGGTCTCTCTTACAGAAGGTTTGGACAACTTTGGCCCTCCAGCTCTGCTTTAACTACAAATTCCAACATGCCTCCGCCTGTGGGAGTCATGACACTCCAGGACAGACGTTATCCATGACCTCCCCAGCATTCAGAAGCAAGACCGAAGGCCTCCTCCATGCAGACCTGCTCTGCCTCCCGACCTCTACCATACTGAGGCAGCAGCACTGTGATTAAGATTATAAGGTAGGACTCTGATGTGAAGGGGGGCTGAGGACTCTGATGTGAAGGAGGAACTAGGGACTCTGATGTAAGAGGGAGCTCCAAATATGAAGGGGGCTCATGATGTGAAAGGGGGGCTTCTGAAGTAAAAGGGGGAACTCCATGTTCATGTCCACCCTTCAAATCCATACCAGACCCCTATCTAGGATAAGGGTAGGGGCCTGCTCACGTTTTCTTACATTTTAGACTGGGGTTTGTCAGGAAAATCGAGTGCATGGCTTTGCTCAAAGCCCTGCACGTGCGCATGGTCAATGGATAAGCTGTCAGGGAAATCATGTCCATAGTAATGCTCAAGGATCACAGCCAAGCACACACCTACGACCGGAGAAATGCGAATAGGCGTTATTCACATTGAAGGTCTATGTTGGCTAATACATTTGCACCTGGGATGAAATGCGCATCTACAGGAGCATAATTAGGCATGCACTTCCTATTTAAACCCAAGCATCAGCAAGGGATATTGCTGAGTGGTCATCAGCTTCTACTTCCTGTGACCTGACCTGTGTGTTTCTCCTGTGACTTGACCCAGCTTGTTTTGACTCTGTGATATTTTGAATCCCTCATTCCTGACTTCAGCTTTGTATCCTGACTATGCTTTCTGGTTGCTGCTTTGTACCTCTACTCTTCAGCTGTGTTTGACCTTGGCTTGCTTCACGTCTTTGCTTTTGGCTTACCCCCTGTGTACCTGCGCTGCATGGCTGTGTCTGACCTTCTGTTTGTCTATGGCCCTGTTGAATCTGAACCATCTACAGACACTTGTGCTTCTCCAAGTTCCCTCACATCCTGTCTCAATTCCAGGGGTTGCTGGAGAGGAGGTGCTAGGGAAGCCCCCACATCACTTGGTCTCCATCAGGTACATGACATGTCTTAAGATTTTGCATATTTTAAAGAGTCTCATGAATGAAAAAAGGTTTAATGCCAGACTAAGGAAGCAATTCACTCATTTTGGAGATTTACTATAATTTTCTGTTGTGTCTACAAGATAGAAAGTGATGGAAAATCTCCCCAATGGGCCCCACGCTTTAACCATTCCACACTCTCTCCCATTTATGCAGCTTTAGATATTTTTTAAGTTTATATTCATGCATTGCCTAATGCACTCCACAAGCTAACAGAAATAGATCTGTAAAAAAGAGATTAGAATTAACAAAGCATATCTATAACTACCAACCATACTTTCTCACCTAGAATGTTTTCTGTGTTTCTTTTCTCTGTGATCAAGATGTCAAAAGCACCAGCTGGGATTGTTGTGATAAGTGCATAACCTGAAAAGGTAGCAAAAATGTAATAGATGGCGGTGATGTAGTATTACAAAATTGTTTAAAAATGCAACTCAAATTGGGACTGTAAATAAAAAATACATCCTGTCATTATATAGCATTTGACATAAAATACTGCATAAAATGTGTATTTAGAGCTAAGTTGGGTATACATGGAGAAAGATAGTGTAGCACCAAGCATCAAAATGTATGAGTTGATTTACTGAAGGCATATAGGCTATTCGCTTTACAAAAGAATTTGCGCTTTATTACCTTGGCTTAGTGTTTGAGTTGAAGCTCTGCTGACTTTTATCATCCAGTCACATGCAAGCAAAACTACTGTTACCTTTTAGTTTCCTTGGATGTGATTTTTGGGTATTACTGGCAAAGTGAACTTTCATCACATTCACTAAGGTAAGGGGAAACTTCCCCTGCAAAGTGCAAATTTCCTTGCAAAGTGAACAGCCTATTTGACTTCAGTAAATGAACCCCATTGTTTACATTTTTCTTATATAGATTCCATCTTCTGTCCAGCACTGGAAATGTGTGGCTATATTCAGCAAGAGAATTACTGTATATAATGAAGGGAGTACTGGGGGACATCGAGAGGGGTTGGAAGGCTTTTTATAGTTTAGGAGACATAAAGACATTCAAACAGTTGAACAGTTGAGCAGCAGCTGAGCTTTTTCAACTTCTGAGAAGCATATAGCATCCTGCCAACAAAACTGCATCATATTCTAGCATTAGTTTTTACTAAAGTAACCACATGACACAAGGGGTGTCATCATGAAGGTGTGACTAGCTGCACGATGGCTAAGCACAGGCCTGGGTGACATGAGGCTTTTCAACCTTTCAACCACTGGCACCAGAAAACAATAAGGCAGCGTCAGGAATGTCAGCTATAAAACCTGTTACCAGTGTTGTGGTGGGTAAGCAGTGTCATAAGACTTGATAATTATGATTGAATCTTTCATAGATAAAATTGGAAAAAAATAAATATAGTTTTTCGATTATTATTGATTAATCGATTAGTTGGTTGCAGCACTTCTGTGAACTCTTTATACTCGTGCACTTGCCTCCCACCCCAGTCCCTCTCCCTACCTTTGGACTTAATAGTTATAGATACATAAATGGGCCCACTCCCTACCTATTGCTCAGATACTCCGGGGCTCATGAGACTCGGCGTCTCCCTGTCCACCCCTAGTTCCACGCTGAGGTTGCCCTGGAATACCATTTAACCCTATGGATATTACTTATAACCCTGTAAATGTGATAAGCTGTGTTGACGTTCTTTGTACACGAACTTCTCTTTTTGTGATCACCTTTCCTGTATACAATGTTTTCTGGTTAAGAAATCAATACTTCAACCTTTCAATAAAACAAAACAAATTTAATATACTGGACAAACAAAATATTTTTTTTTCATTTCACTACTTAATAGCCAACAGTTGAGAAAAACAGGTTGCAAAAGACATCCAAAAGACACTAATTGCACATATCAGACAGTCACAAAGCTGGAAGTTTTAAAGCTACACTGCCAAAGGTGAGGTCATACAACATGCTCTGAACATTGATGTGCATATCGGATGATCTTCTGAGGCTCTGATTCTTCATGTAGGAACAAAGAGATCCATAACATGGTGTCTGCAATGTTTTTATGATCTTGGACCACACTTGGGATTTCCACACATCATTTACACAATCATCAATAAGTGTTTTTCATTGGAGCCAAGTGACTAAGCAAAATTAACTAAGGAGCTTGAGCAATAAGCTTCTGTACATAACCTGCACAGGGGGTCAAAGAGCTTGTTAAAACCATCAGACTTTTACATGGTGTCTGGGATTGTATTTAAGAAGTGTTTTCATGTAAAACATTCCTCCATTCAGCCATGTGTTGCCAATACCCAAAAGGATAAGGAAATGCCCAATATTTTACAACACACATCTTTAAAAAAACTTTAGAGACTTCAAGTGAAAAATGTTAAGTGCAAGTGAGCAGTTTAAAAGTATATCTGAAGCCAAAACTTTTCTTATAGTTTCAGATAGAGTGGTGAGAAGAAAGAATCTTTGTCAAGTTTTTAGTCCAGTCTGTGTCTCTGCTGGGGATATTTACTCTCTCTAAATGAAGGAAGGCCAAAATCCAACAAAGTTATCACTGGAACAGGAATACATAGGAAATCATCCAATGAAGGCACTTGCTACGGTCACAAGGGGTAAAGGAGGGCTTCCCTCACTTTGATTCCCTTTCAATTCATGCTGTGTTTATGGTACAGGAAGTGAAGGTAAATGTCCTGAAATGGACAAAAAAACTTGACAGGGCTGTTGACTACTCTACCAAAATGGGCTAAGACTTTATAATTACTTTATTTAAAAATGGATAATGGAGAACAAAGCAAAGGATGATTGCCGTGATTACATATGACTTTCAGCTAACAAATGACCAATGTTCCCCCAAAGCAGCTTCCTTAGTCATCTGTGTCACACCAGTGGCAACAAATTCTATAAAAATAAAATTTCCATGTGATCATATTTTATCATGTGACCATTACATTAATCTAGACCTGGCAATATAATTTAAAGTGACACTAAACTCAGGAATTAAACCTGAAAAATGCTTAACTATTAACAAAAATGTAGCTTATTTGTGTACTTTTGTTCCCCATGGTCCCTGTGTGTGTTGTAAAGTAGCCACCTCTCCAAGCTCACTCCCGAGAATGACTACAATCTTACATTTACATGTCTAGTTGTAATAAATGTAAAGCTAGGTGTGTTTGGCCCACACCAAAGGGTATTTTTTATGTATTCATAAGGTGGTGCCCTATATCCAGTACCATTGTACCTCCTTGTGTTTGCAGTATGCTAGGTAGTAAAGTAAAGTAAAGTAAAGTTTTCCTTTAAACATGGATTGACTGTAAATTACAATTTACTTGCCACGGTTTAAGTACACCTACAAAGGATCTTGAACAGGCCCCAATAATGCCAGCACACGCCTTCAAAGCTCAAAAACTAGTAAGCGAATAACTTCCTGTGCTCTCAGCCTATGCTGTACTCTTATCAGTTGTTCTCAATTCTCTCCATGGACTACAGTATGACCCCCTATGCTATCGAGATGAGGAGAGAGTACAAGAGTAATACTGCAAATAAAGGTGAACATTAGCATTTGAGCAAGAATAATGCCCTATGTAAAGACTATGTTTGCACTAAAATAAGGCAATAATCTCCTCTAGGTCAAGGGAACTTCAATGCAACAATTGTCATAATAATCACAGAAACCTCAGAAAGCTGAGATTCCTCTCTTGAGGTCTGCTATCTTTTCAACAGTCTGCACTACTGTATTTTATCATGTTGCATTTTACAGACTGTACATGAAAATACAGATAGTTGTCAGTTGTTTACAGACTGTTCATAAAAATACTGCCAACCCAGCTCCCCAGACATTAATATTCTTCAAAGTCTGTGGGCAGGATCTCTAAGACGCAGTACGTCTGAAACTTAAAATATCCAAACTAGAAATGTCCACTAAGGAATATTGTACGAAATGTCCAACTATCATATTTTTAGAAAAGCCTGGGGACCAGGGAGGGGTCAATAGATAAAATATTCTCTTCATTTATTTGTCTATTTATACATGATGAATGATAAAGAAGAGCATTTTAGTGAGTGAAGGCATTGATACTTGCCACTTTGACAAGGTCATTATAAATAGACAGACCGGGGATATGTCAGGATGCTGTGATATGTCAAGTATTCCCAAGTATAGAACTGATAACTTTATGTATTTGATATTTCTGTCATGGAAGGGAAGATCTTTGTTGTGTGGTACGCTGTTCTCTTGTGTTTGAGAGAGAGAGATGTATAAAGAAAAACCTGCCATGACAGAAATGTGGGTCTGTCATTTCTGATCTCCCTTTTACAATGTGAGTTGCCTGGACTTCATTCTCCTACATTGGTTTCAATACTGTCTGAGACACTGACCTGGATTTAGTATACAGCAAGCGACGTCAGAACTCCTGATCTGCATGTATGTTTTTGGTCTGTGGCTCAGAAAGTGTAAAATCAGAGGGTCAACATGATAGCCCCATATCTAACATTTTCAGAAAGAGGTCAGCAATCGCAGCTCACATCCAGCCAATTGCATCATGCCTACGTGCCTATCACATAATACATTTTCCGTTGTTATTCAACTTACCCAATACACATTTTCTAAAGCTTCCTGAGACCCTGTAACATGTACTTCCATCCCCACCGCAAACGCCACATCTGTCCAAGGATCTGGCTGAATACAGCTTCCCATCACATCCTACTGGCTGTAGATAAAGAAGTACATGGGAACTGTGATATTTACTGAGTTAGTAGATGCATTAAGACAATAATAGTACAATTAAATCAATCATAACTAGCAGTGTTAAAGGTGAAATCTAACCAAAAGTGTTTTATTAAGAACCTCTGGAGGGTTTTCATGGCTGTTTCTGTCCCCCAAAACATCGGCAGATGTTCCAACCCTCCCCACTCTAACCAAAAATGGCTGGAATGGAACAATATACAGAAACATTAGAGAGAGAGATAAACAAAGACTGTGAAAGCACAAAACAATGCCTTCCTTAGTAAACAAGTATCTCTCATGTCCTTTGGACCCTTATATTAATAGGAAACTGCTCTACACTTTGGGATTACGCAGGACAAGTCGTCTCTCTTTTGAAGAACGTCTACCTTGGAAAATCACAAAAATCAATAAGCTAATACTGCATGTAGCCACAGAGACACCTTCAAATTGTTGATGGTCTAAGTCAGAGAACTCTTGTTGCATGCTATAACTAACTACTCGTGTTTCCTTACTGCATTTAGAGAAACATAATTATGGCAATGTTTGATTGCATGGTGAGCTGTTCTCTAGAGCAAAACAAATTTCCCTTAAGAAAATAAATTGTGTTAAAGTTCTACAAGAAACATGACAAATCACATGGGATAACACCTTGAACTGAGATAAAAGTTACACAATGTTTACCACATTTGGCCAGCCATGTACAGGCAGATATCTTGCAAAGAACTACAAACAATAAGATTTCCTTTTTAAATATAACTGTACTACATATACTTGTGTGACTTTAATTCTTGGAAAGCTCAGTAGGAATAAATGTTACAGTGCATCCAGACACATTGGGAAAGTGACTTTTTTTCAGTAGATCTTGCATCTCTCATGAAAATTAATCTCATATCTGTTCAATGATGGTCACCATAGGAGATAGTGTCTTAGAACAGGGACCCTGGACAATAAGACACCATTCTGATGAAACTATAACATTCACGATTCTGAAGGTCTGAGAATTATATTTGTAGCTAACCATTTACATTATACAGATAGGCCTTTATTGTCTTGCACTGGAGACATAAGTGTGAGGAAATTACACCCCAGAATGTTTACAGGTGTAGTGAAGACATAAAGTTCCTGCATTTTAAAAGAAAGTACTACAAAGTAAGGAATTCCCCAATAATAGAACATATTGATGGTGTCCACAGCCTCAGCGGTACCTCACATTTGCCGTTGATACAAACTCCCTGAAACGTCCTGTCTCTGCAGCTGGTCCCATCGTGGGCTGGTACTAAGAGCTGACGCTCCCTGGTGGTGCTGGTGCACTGAAGGTCACAGGGCTTGCTAGAAATACTTGTGTAATCATCTGAGAAACACAAATGAGAAACACAAAACAGACATCTGTTTAGACGAGCAGCAATTTCTAATATCTCTTTGGGTTCTGGTGGCAAAAAAAATATGGGCCGTGTTAGAGCCATATAAATGCAGACACAAAATCACAAACACCCATACAAACATAGGTTTAACTGGATGGGCCTTTGTTTTTATTCAATCTTACCTACTACGTTACTAAAATCTCTGTACTTTAGTTCTCATGCTTGAGCACCGACCACAGCCATTGCAAGGGGGCCCACTCACCTTCTGATTTGTTTTTTTATTTAATTAATAACATGGAGAATACAATGGGAGGAATGGGAATACCAAAAACTTTAGGTTGAGTCAGCAACTTACTGCTGAGTTCCCCAGGAGAGCTAAGGAGCATGGAGATGACACTGCCCACCAGACACCAACCAAACATAAAATATCACGTTTGGCTGATAGACCCTTTAAAGCTGTGATTAAACAATCACATTAAGTCATTCACATAGTGATAACACAATTTATTTTGTTGGACCTGACCAGATGCATAAAGCCATCTTACAATTTATTTATTTATTTTTTTAAAGGTACAGGGCATAATAAAATCATTTCGTATATCCTGAAATTACATCACAGTAACTGACCTGGATATAGAGGTACCCAGTGATGATACATTTTCCCAAATGCCTTAGCATTAAAAGCTGAACACTGATACTGTTTAAAGCTTGCAGAACCAGAAGGACAAAGCTATGGCCAGAGAGAAAAAAACAATGTATTAATTGCATGATTAGATTTTCTAACATAGATACAGACTGACACTGTTAATGTTACTTTCTATCATGATATATACTTTCACCTGATAATGCACAGTATATTTCACCATATATACAACAATTACATACCTTCAGCCAGCTGCTAAAATCATGTTGTAATATAATATATAATTGTGTGTAGTCATGGCTGGGCCGAGGGGTAGACGGGAGGAATGGCCGCCTTGGACGCTTATGCATTTATGTAGTGTCTCAGCTACAACTCTCTTGTAGGCGCAGCATTGACACCATACATGTGTTTTAGTTATGTTAATAAGAAACATTTTTAGATTGAACGCACTCAAGATCATGGCTCACGTAACATTCTTGTCTTGAATTGTCTTGCAACTGTACTGTCTCTCTTTATTTTTATTACTGTTGGCTCTATATCAGTCCTGTATAATATAATAACGTGAAAAATTCTCAGGGACCTTGAGTGACTGTAAAGAAATGAGGTTACATGCAAAGCTTATTTTTTTCACTGCCATGTATCCTCAAATAAGCTTAATTAACTCCTTTATTTTTGAGAACTGCTAGAAATGTGTGCTTCCCCTACTTTGAAGTCCCTCCACATTACCAGTAACAGCACCTAACATTTCATATTTTACCAGCAGTGCCACTTGCAGGTGGAACTTGGCCTTGCAGTGTTTCCATATTGGCAAAATGATACCCTTTAGCCCACCAGGTTGTGTGATCTATAGCAGGATGGGAAGGAAAGATAACTCTTTCATTATATGGATGAATCTGAAGCTACAAACATTGAGTTTCTTTTTAAACTGAAGGAACCCTTCTCAGTTTGAACTATTGCAAACAAGCTTTAGTCAAGGAAACAACCAAATTATTGAAGTGGTAGATTGCCCCCCTTTAAAATCCATTCATATCCTGTACCAAACCTTCTGGCTGTGAGTGAGCTAGCCATGGGTATTTGCTGTCCACACTGATATATGAGTTAGACAGGATTATATGTGGGTAATTACATGTTTAACTTGAGCGTAATTTCAGGGCAATGTGTGGATAATGATAGGATTGTATGCCGGTTTTGTAGATTTATGTACTAAGCATCAAGAGTAACTAGTCCCATTAAATGAGCGTATTTATTGTACTGTCCTTTAAAAGGAAACAATTACGCTAGTTGCTTATTAAGAAAGCAATAAACAATGTCTATTCATTTATTTACTTACATATTTGTAGGTATGTGTCATGTATCTATGTTATATTGATGTAATTCTTATTTCTTTTTAACCAATAACTTATATTATTACAGAATATATGAAACATATAAAAGATTGTGCTTAGGTTGAAAAGGAATGCATACTGAGCTATGTATAGGTTTTTGTGTCGGCTGAACAGGTCATAAAACACATTTACCATATATTATTATTATTATTATTAATATGCCATAAAATTAAAACTCTACTAAAAAATATAAAACTCTCTTCCCAAATGCTGTGTCCGGGACATGTTTGAGCCAGGCAATCCTCAGCTCGTGGTTTTGGTGTCCTATTCTTGGCTGGTTGGTGATCCAGGTGCATTGATGTAGACAGTCTTCGGTGCTGAGGCTGATCAAACAGAACATGTGGTACACTTCTATTCACTGGGGGTGACAGGCTGGTTGTCTAATTTCATAATTCAATGCAAATAACGATGATGACTGGTCTTAGACAAGCCATATATGGCTCAAATTTTGGTTGATTCCTACTGAATTGGTCAAAATTCGGACTGTTGGTGTCCTTCTAACGACCACCACCCAGCTCAACAAATGTTGATTTAAAATTGACTGAGCTGGATGGAAAATTATCGGCCAAATAGTGATAGCATCCCATCCAGATGTAGTGACTATTCAGGTATTCAGACAGCTGTGGGTGTCGCAGCTGACAATACACAATAGCTGGCAATTCAGATTCCTCCATCCATATGCTACCAGCAGTAAGGCCAGCCATAGCGTGACTTCCTCCCATCTTCTCACACTGTTAAAACAGAAGTCTAGGCAAATTGATTTTACCTTCCAAAGGATTTATATTTCTATCCATTCAGTCCTTAGATTGCTGCAGCAAAATAAATAAAAATGAAAATAAAATAGCTTAAAAATAAATTTACATTTTTTTTTTAAAGTTGGAAAAAAAACACCAGTTTCGGTTTCGGCCTGACGCATTTTTTATTTTTGGTATCGGTCTCAAAAATCCATTTTGGTGCATCCCTACTGAAAACGTTATCACAGGTAGCCTGTCATCCCTCACTCAGCGTACCGCAATATAACTTTCCATGTGTAAAAAGTGTGTAAATGATAGCTACCTGTTTCTGACACAGCTGGTATTGCTTAGACTGTCCTCTGCATACAGTGTTATCATTTCCCAGAACTGTTTGGAGCCTGTAAGAGATAAGACACTAAAATCAAGGTGGCCATTTTGTTTAAAAGGAGCACATAGTGGGCCAGATTAAATTTTGTTGGTGCGCCAAATATTTGACACATGCAAACCTGCTTTTTGTTTTGCATGCGCCATATGACAGTTGAATTTAAGGGTTGAAAAAGAAAGCTGCGGCTAACGTACCAATTGGAGAAAAATAAATAAATCGAAGTGCCACTATTTGCACAATCTACAACAAATAAATAATGGTTCCGAAAATGAGTTTGTCAATACTTGGCGCAATAGAGGTTGGCAGTACTGTGCCAAGAGGCACAAGACAGTTGCACTTTCCACTATGTGCCAAATAAACTATATGAGCTGCAACATAATATTTTAACATGCAATGCGCCAAAATAATACGTCACGTGCAACAATTTGCTTTCCTCAAAAACCACCAATCTTTGTTTATCTGTCCGAATGTTTTTATAGTTAGCACAGATTTTGGGTTATAATTGGGGTATTTATCCTAAAGTAATTTTGGTGTGACGATTACATTTTAGGCGCTTGTTCTTTAATGGTTTTTATTATGTTACATATAGAAACTTGTAGAGTAATCACTTGAAGGAGCTCTGTATTTGATCAGGACTTACGGAACCTCCCTTGTTACAGAAGGTCACTTTGTATTATTTTTTACCGCTCAGTCACCTAACTCCCACAGGGTATGGTGCATGTTATCCCATGCTTCTGTGTGCAGCAGAAACTGAGATACAGACTTTGACATCTCACTCCTCTTCATTCCAGGCCAAGCTCTGCAATGGTCTCTTGATTGAAACATCTCTTATTTCACTGTCTCTGCACTTTGCAGACACAAGTGAGGTCATAAGAATGCAGAGAGAGGGGGGCACTCTCTCACAGGAATCAGCACAGGCACTACAACTGGAACAAGAGCCTTGTTTTGTGTCTGGAAAGTGCAAGGACAGTGAGATAAAAACTGTCAATCAAGAGGCTATCTCCAGAGCAGAGCATGGTCTGGAATGAAGAGGAGTCAGCTGTCAAAGACTGTATCTCATTTTCTACATCATACTGAAGCATGGGATAAAAAGCAACCTATACTGTGGGAGTTAGGCGAGACTTCTTCTATAAAGCATATCTAAACCCAAAAACTAACATTCAAAGTGTTTGTAAACCCCAACAACAGACTTCTCTTATTTGCTTCTTTTTTTTCTATCTATTACATAAAGCCAAAACATTTCATTACATTTGATTATTAAGTGCAAACAAAAACCTGCTGATCATGTCAGCTCTGTCCTGTGTCATGTCACTTCCTGTGTTATCTCAATGAGAGTAATTAGCCCTCCTAGTTCTTATCTTGGGAGTACAGAATGATTAGCCTTCATGTCATAGAGATGGAAGCGTTGAAGGGTTTGAGTAGTTTAGCAACTAATAAGAGCTTAATAGTCCTTAGACAGGATTTCTGCTTTAGTTTTCTTTTTACAGGCTATTGCTTAATGGTTCCCCCAGGCTAGACTTTAAAAATGTTTTCCTCTCTTCATCCATTACATGGGGGGTCTGGTAGTTTACAGAAGGCAGATAACCATGTGATTTCAATTCAACTCACAGGAAGTGACATGGACACTGCAAGATCAACAGGTACTCCTATTGTCTGTTATGTCTTAGAAATATCATTCTGGAGTAGTTTCTTGAAGGTATTATATATAGATCATGATAATGAAAGCATGTACATATTGACTATGTTTTTATGTCTTTTAACCTTTGTATAATAAAGACTGTTTGATATTAATGATGGTGTAATCTCTTGGATTTGTCACTTGGTACCTTAAAAGCCCCATACCTATACATTTTTTCTACTTGATATAACCAGGGATGTGGTGCCAATTATTCAGGATTCGTTCACGATAATTTGCTTTAATATGTTGCAGCTTAGCAGTCTATATATGTGGTGCCTGCATTTGTTTTCATTTTTCAGGCTTAAAGTGGCCATACACTGTACAACCATCGCAAGACCTTAGTCTTGCGATGGTTGTAAAGTGATTAAAAAAACGTACGATCTGCCCATCTTGGACAGGCAGATCGTACTCTCGATCATCGCAAGTCCCTGAGGGGAGGGCTTCCGATGACCGCAATGCTAAACGGGCAGTGTGCGCGTGCGCACACCGGCCCGTTCGGCATTTGTCTCCCGAGCACCGTTCAAACCAGCCGAAAATTGTACGATTTTCGGCTGGTTTTCTAGCGTGCTCCTTAGACAAAAGACGTGCAACCGTACAGTAGAAACGGTTGCACGTCTTCATTCACACTGCTCGATTCTCGTACGATCGCAGGATTTCCAGCGATTCTCGTACGAGAATCAAGCAGTGTATGGGCACCTTAAGAATGTTTTAAGCAAGTAGAGAAAGTTCCTGTTGATCTTGCAAAAAAGTCTATGGGGCACATTTATTAACCAGTGAATGTCACATTTACGAAACTTTAACTGCAAGGGGATTCAATCACTGTAATTTAAAACACATGCACCAGGAAGATACACCGGTGGTCACATCCATTGCTTTATAAATATACCCTTATGTATTGCCTTTAACATGGTACTAGTGACAGTATATCAGACTTAAAAAAGATAAAAATACTCTATATAATCCAGTCTATGTAAACGCAGGAATTATTTAACCCCTAGGGGTTCAGGTGGATCAGTTTAAACAGAACATCTCAATGCTCTACTGGAAATAAAACAATTCAGCTGGACAGCAGACATGACCATGACCGAGACTGTGCTGAGATGACCCAACTACCAACACTACCTCATTGCCGTATTGGAGGTCTGTAAATGTCAAAGTAGAGGACAGAGGCAGGGAAACTACAGCCCTCCAGTTGTAGTGAAACTACAAATCCCATCCCGCTTCTGCCTCCGGGAGTCATGACTGTGGCTGTCAAAGTCTTGAAATGCCTCATGGGACTTGTAGTTGCACAACAGCTGTTGCAGTTTAGCTACCCTTGGTATAGGGTATAAAGATTCACAATGCAGACCCTAAAACACTTACCTCTGGCGTAAGCAATGTCTTTCGCGAGACATCACTCCTCCTCCGCAGGTTCGAGAACAGGTAGACCAGGAGCTCCATTCACCCCACCACTCAGTCACATCTTCATCCCACACCTCACTGCTGTCCTGACAAGACCAAAGAGCGTCAGCAAACAGCACATCACCAGAATAAAGGCTTATGTACAACCACTTTTATTCAATGTATTTATGTATTACAGGTATTATACAGCGCCATACATTTAAATATTGTTCAATCACATCAGTCCCTGTTCTCAAGGAGCTTACCATCTAAGGTCCCTATCTCATAAGTCTGCATACTATGACCAAATTAGACAGAAGCCAATATACTTACCAGCATGTTTTTGGAATGTGGGAAGAAATCCATACAAGCAAACTCCATGCAGGTAGTGTTCTGGCCATACCTGGATTCAAACCAGTGACCTCAGTGCTGCTAGGTGCTAACCAGATGTACTAAGCACTGTGCTGCCTATACAAGATGACGTGAATGTGAAAACAACTCACAGCAACTTGAAGCAACCCAAACTGACATGATCATGTTATTATTATTACAGACATTTATATAACACCAACAATTTACGCAACACTTTATATACTGTACATTCACGTCAGTCCCTGTCCTCAATGTCCCTGCCCCCCACCCCCCCACCCCCCTTAAAGCCCACTTGAATTTTTTATTTAAATGAACTATATTAATTCCAAACAAAAGAGGTTCAGTGTCTAACAGCTAATTTTCTTTTGAAAGCAACAAGAGCCGAAAAAGTCAGTCATCTGCCAACAGTTGCAGCGTGGGACCCCTGTACAGACTGGGAAAGCAGGAGTCTCTCTGCAGAAGTTACTGGGCTTTTCATACAACCAATGATATTTCCGAAAGGCAGACAGTGCTATGAGTGCCATGTGCCCAGCAGAACTCTTGCTATAATATGCACGTTGTGACTGTAAGAGTAGAAAAGTCAGTCCTCTGCCAACAGTTGAAGAGTAGGACCCCTGTACTCTCTGGGAAAACAGTAGTCTCTCTGCAGAAGTTCCTGGACTTTTCATACAAACAATATTAATACCAAAAGATGGACGGTGCTATGAGAACCGGTGGCCGCAATGCACATGCTCCTGCACACTATTCTCCCAGGCCCAGGTCTGTAGTGGAACGGACCTCCGGTTATGGGGCTGGAGGAAGTGACCATTGCAGTACAATGTGGTGATGTCACAGCACTTGTGCACCATTGACGTCTAGGAGTCCCTCTGCCGCGGTGGCCGGTGGAACTTCTACAGATCCCGGGGAGCCTTGTACTGCTGAGCCAAAAAAAGATTTTAAAAGGTGCTGCGGGGAGTAGAACCCTGTAATTTAAGTAAGTGGGGCATTTTGGGGTGGGGGGACGGTGAATATGACCATGTCTCATGTACCCCCCCTAAATATAGGAGTCAGATGAAACGTGGTCAGAAAGGTGGAATTAGACTTCAATGACTATTTGAAGTGTCAGCTGAAGCGGTCTCCCTTTATTTCTTTCTAATAATGGTACATAGAGGAGCGGAGCACTACATCCACGAGACATGCAAGGAATTGAAAATACAGATGCACAGGGTGTAACAACAGAGGAAATACAAAGTCCCAGAAACTCCAGCTTGATCCCACAGAGGTAAGGAGAAATTCTGCTTGAGTGCAGGTCATTTGTCTTCCCCCTTCTTTCTTCTCCACTACCCCCAGGCCTGGTGGTGTTAGAAGCTGTAAACCTCTCTTCTAGCTAAAGCGTTTGATCTCCTACTTAAAAGGGACGCCAGCAGTTAAGATGTTCCACCCCTTCACTGCTGGAGGGGCA